>NW_026897527.1:0-34012 GCF_033153095.1 Gastrolobium bilobum | reverse complement strand
CTGGTTCCATACATATACTATATGACTTTCATAATAATGGGTTTAAAAGTTGTTACCATTCATATTCCATGTGATAACTTGAAAAGTCTCTATTATTGAATGCCTTTGAATTTAAAAAAAAAAAATGGTTGATGGACGCATTGGAAAATGAAAAGCCTCATGTGTGTGAATTATAATAACATTAATTGCTAAACCTATTATAAGATAGTTGTTTCACTTGAAGTAAATGGTCATTATGAATAAGTGGAGCTTCTTTGGGATTTTAACATTTTGTAAATGCAAGTAATACACATCAGATGTGGTTTACTTTTCCAACGTTATTCATTAATTTTTTTGAATTCCAATGGATGCAAAACGACACTCTTCAATTTTAACGAAAACAAAGTCCAACATACATCCATATGACAATAGTCTTGAAACTGGAAACACTTAGAATAATTACGGAAAAGATTCATAAGATTAAACGGTTTAAAGATCTGACAATGGAAATCTATGATTGAAGCAATCAAGCAAATATAATCTATTATACTCAACATAGAACAGTAAAAATGGAATATAAGAAAACAATAGCCAATAAATATATAAATTATGAAGAAAAAAAATTCCCTCTCATTCCCTTTTTATAGTATAAGGAAAAATAATAATAAATAAAACTCTACTTTATATCTATATTCAGTCATCTACATAAAGTAAATTAAAATCTTATAGTATAAATTAAAAGAGAAAAACAATATTTTTTAAAAGTATGTATAATTAATTATATTATCATGTTGAATTTTAAATTTTAAAATTAAATATATTAGAAAGAAATCAAACTTTTATTCTTTTGATGTAAGAGTGTAATTAACACAATTTCCTATGTCGTGAATGATTACCTAGAAGCTATTACTTGGAGAATGTGCCTAGACTTCTATGCATGTTTCCCTTTATTTTTTGCATGGAAAATTGTTAAGCCTATTAATTTATTATTATGTCTATTGGGAGGGAAAATATTTAATACTTAAAATTTAAACTTTCTAAATTTGAATTTTGAACTTGAGAGGTGAGAAAAGATTCAGCATTTAATATTGCCTACTACTTTTTGCATGGGAAATTATTAAGCATATTAATGATAGTTATTACTATATCTATTGGGCTTAATTATTATACATATTAGAATTAATTATAAAACTGGAAAAAAGATATGTATAAAATAAATTTAATTTTAATAAAAAATTATGAATTAAACGAAAAAATATTTAAAATTGTAAAAATATAATTTAAAATAAAGTAAATTAAATTCTTAGCTTAAAATAATGATACAAAAAGGAAAATAAATTCGTACAAGAAACTTTTTAATAAATACTTAATATAAATATTTTAAATGTATATATATATATATATATATATATATATATATAATATAAATTAAAAGAGAAAAAATTATTTTTAAAAAGTATGTATAATTAATTCTATTATCATGTTGAATTTTAAATTTTAAAATTAAATATATTAGAAAGAAATCAAACTTTCATTCTTTTGATGTAAGAGTGTAATTAACACAATTTTCTATGTCGTGAATGATTACCTAGAAGCTATTTTTGAAGAATGTGCCTAGACTGCTATGCATGTTTCCCTTTATTTTTCGCATAGAAAATTGCAAAGCCTATTAATTCATTATTATGTCTACAGGGAGGGAAAATATTTAATACTTAAAATTTAAACTTTCTAAATTTGAATTTTGAACTTGAGAGGTGGGAAAAGATTCAGCATTTAATATTGCACACTACTTTCTGCATGAGAAATTATTAAGCATAATGCCTTAATCCTGGACCCGCCCCGAATCGGATTAGTTGTGAAGCAATGAACCAATTGGAATATTTCCAAAATAAAATAAAATTATTAAGCAAATTAATTATAGTTATTATTATGTCTATTGGGCTTAATTATTATACCTATTAGAATTAATTATAAAACAGGAAAAAGATATGTATAAAATAAATTTAATTTTAATAAAAAATTATTAATTTAACGGAAAAAATATTTAAATTTATAAAAATATAATTTAAAATAAAGTAAATTAAAATTTTAACTTAAAATAATCATACAAAAATGAAAAAAAATTCGTACAAGAAACTTTTAAAAAAATACTTAAGATAAATATTTTAAATGTATACATATATATATATATATATATATAAATATAAAAGAGAAAAAAAATTATTTTTAAAAGTATGTATAATTAATTCTATTATCATGTTGAATTTTAAATTTTAAAATTAAATATATTAGAAAGAAATTAAACTTTCATTCTTTTGATGTAAGAGTGTAATTAACAAAATTTTCTATGTGGTAAATGATTACCTAGAAGCTATTACTTGAAGAATGTGCATAGACTTCTATGCATGTTTTCTACTACTTTATACTTTCTAGATAGAAAATTATTAAGCCTATTAATAATATTTATTATTATATCTATTGGGTGAGAAAAAATTTAAAATTTATAAATTTCAAATACAAACGACACAAATCCTTGCAAAAAATAATTATTTTATTATTTTTTAAATCTGATTGTAATAAATAAAAGTCTATCTCTAAGATAAAATATAAAAACCTAAATATGACGATAAGAACTTTTTTGTGGATAACTGTAAAAATCTATTGCATGCTGATAGTTAGAGGTGACAAACTTGGCTTAGCCCGAAGGGCCGGCCCACCAACACATTTTTATAGTTAAATTAAAGTTTTATCCTTCTTCTTTTATAATTAAATTCCTAAATTTTTGTAAATACAAATATGTAAAATTCAAAATACTAATTACACAATCCTTGAAAAAAAATAATTATTTATATAAAACAGTGATAGTTAAAAGTTGCAAACTGGGCTTGGCCCAAAGGGCCTGCACGCCTTGCCTGCCAACACGTTTTAATAATTAAATTAAAATTTCACTCTTCTTTTATAATTAGATTCCTAATTCAGATTTCAATTTTTGTAAATACAAATTTATAAAATTCTAAATACTAACTACATAATTCCTTGCAAAAAATATTTACTTATTATTTTGTAAATCTAATTTTAATGAATGAAAGTTTATCTCTTAGATAAAATATAAAATCTTAGAAGTAATTATAAGAGCCTTTTTTGTGAATAAATATAAAAACGTTAGTTATAGGTGGCAAACTGGGCTCGGCCCAGAGGGCCGGCCTACCAAACATTTTTATAATTAAATTAAAATTTCACACATCTTCTTTTATAATTAAATTCTTAAATTAGATTTTAATTTTTTTAAATACAAATTTGTAAAATTTCAAATACAAACGACGCAAATCCTTGCAAAAAATAATTATTTATTATTATTTTTTAAATCTGATTGTAATAAACGAAAGTCCATCTCTGAGATAAAATATAAAAACTTATATGCAAATATTAGAACTTTTTCGTGTGGATAAATATAAAAGTTTATTATATGCTGGTATATAATGCTGACAATTAGAGGTTGCAAAGTGGAGTCGGTCCGGAGGACTGACCCGCCCATTTTTTTGTAATTAAATTAAAATTTTGTTCTTCTTCTTTTATATTAAACTTAATAACTCAAAAATTTGCCAACTCTATATGTACAAAAGTTTGAGTTAGGTAGCTAACAATATTGATTTAAATAAAATGCAGAGATATATTTTTATGTTTTGCATTAAATTTTACGAGACATACAAACAAATTTCTTTTTTTTCCTGTGCATCGCACGTGTTATACTTAATTTTGAAGAAGTTTTTTTTCTTAGGGTGCTAATATGGAACATTATCTAAGAAAACTAAACGATCTTAATGAAAAATCGATGTTATTTAAGTTCAACGTAAAAAAAATAATTTGGAGTCATATAATGAGCCAAGATATGAAGTTTCAAGTGTTTGAAGCAGCGAAGCTATTGTCACCTCATTCTTTAAGTCTTTGGTGGACCCAAATGTATGTTGTTGTTTTTTAAAAATTTATCATTGTGGGTTCTTTATATTGTTACAAGTTTTTAGCATGTGTATTGATTTGATGCTATTTAGACACATTTGTTCCAATGTAAGCAAAAAATATGACTCATACATGACCATTTGGTTAATTTGCTTTCAAATCCCTTTCAGACAACGTTTTTTGGGTTCTAAAAAAAATAACCCATTTTTTTACTGAGATTATTACTTCTGAGTGTTAACATATTAGCGTAATTTATTTTATGAGCATTTACATTTTGTATCGTAGGCATAAATATGATGGTGGAAGAGGATGTCCCTGGTAATGCATAAACATAGGAAATCACATGTTTGGTATGTGTTAAACTCATCCCTCCAATGATTGCTACAGAATGACACTGAATTAATAGCGTTTTTTTTATTATAGGTACAAGCTGATCTTTTAATTTCATATTTGCTTGGTCTGTTTGTTACCTTGATTTTATTAGTGACTGTTATAGTTAGCAATAAGTTGTATGCATTTTTCTCTTTTTAGCCATCCTCATTTCAACATAGTCTATTATGGTGTATTTATTTTTTACATAACTCATCGAGTAGATAATATATTTGATGTGCATAATATTGATCACTCTGGATAGCAGATTTTTGTTTATGGTTGACATTTGTAAAGTTCTGTATCAATGCTGTAATTTTTTTCACTTAAAATATAGAACAAGATAACAACACAGGTTTTTGTAAGTTTAATGTTTGCAGTGCGATTAACCAACCACAGTGGACGACAAATATTTTGTTCTTTTTCCCCCGGGCATCGCACGGGTAATTCACTAGTATAATCTAACATAATTTAAATCTTAAAACAATTCCCTAAAACAATATTTAACTACTTCAATTGACTACAAGGCCAAGACTTATTTAAAATAGGAAACGTGCATTTCTTACAACTTCTTATCATATAATTGTTTCCAATACTTACTTAGCTTGTTAAAATATCTTTGTAACCTTACTAAACCACTTCCATGTACCTCACGGATCATAGGGCTGAATTGCCTTTACTTAATTCATCATCTCTTCATAACTTGATAACATTTCCAAACACTTATTTCATCATAAAACAATCTCAACTTCATGTTTTTCACTTAGACATAAATTCAACACATGTTGTGCATCTTTTACACATATAGGTCGAACTACATAGGGCTCCAAAGCTCTTTCAATTTTTTTGATTTTAACATCACATATGGTAGTATTTCACTATTTCTTAACCATAATTCTTCATTAGTCCATAATCATTACATAATTAAAATTCATTGACTCACTTAGGAATTATGTCAAACACTTAGAGTGCACCTTAAAAATACATATGGGCTGTCCCTTGTTGGTTCCTCAAACTACCCCAAGTGCAGATTTTTCAATCAATTAACTAGAAGAATTTGTTGTCCAACGACAATAATTCATGAACAACATAAATCCCAACATATACATCATTTAACCTACATAAAAATCATAAGACTCATACATGAACTGATTTCCGCTTATGTGCAGCCCTTAAAAAAAGAGATTACATACCTTAAAACACCTTCCAAGGAGCTAGAGTCATAGTCCAACCATTAGATAACACAAAGAGTCCTTGTACTCTCTTTTTAACAACATTAGGTCGCAGCAATGGGGAAGGGTTTTCTCATAAACTAAGGCTTCTTTCAAGGAACTTCCACTTGGAATTTACTCTCAAGACATAACTCTACATCTTTCATGGAGATCATTTGTCCTCATTCTAAGTATTTCAAGTTACTAAAACTTGCCCTTTCTTCTCCTAATATTTCGCTGCACATAGAGAGGAAAGAACAAAATGAGCGTGGGAAGCTAAACTCCAAGGCTGTGAACTTGCTAATAGATGGGTTATAAGAAGGCTTATTTTATTTCAATCCCTTATGATGTGTCAACCCTCAATAATGGGCAACGTATGACTATGGCAAGTGAGGAGCCAACATGCCAATTAATTTGGATACTACGATTCAAATCTTCAAACTTTGACCTTTCACCACTTAAATGGATACCTATTAGTCTCACCAGAAAATAAACTACACGGGCCATTCTAATTTTATAGCACAACGGGCTTCACCAAAAATTCATGTGAACACCAATAATTTAATAACCAATCCACTAAGTTTAAGGCTATCTCATAACTTGTTAATTCACACAAGTAATTTGACCTATTTAAAATTCTCTATTAGTTGATATTAAATCAATTCCAACTTAAATAAATAAATCTCTCTACACATTATTGGATCAAATTAAATTCACATTTATCCCACTAAATTTACTAGATAAATTAATTAAATCATCTCATTCAAGTTTCGACTTAATTTTGCTAAACTATAAAATATCCCTTAATTCCCTCTATATATATATATATTCATATTCTAATTCATATTTCATAATTATATCTAGGTCATATTAGACTTGTCTAACATAAACTGTATATTCCCATTAATTATCATGAACCCACATTATTTTAATCTAATAATTTATCTCACATAATTTCCTTGCAAAAGTGTTTAATCTAATTAAACACCTAATTAATTTATTTTCTCTTAATTTACTAATGAGGGTTGTTATATTAGTTCTGAAATCAAAACAACGGAGGATATCACACATCCACATTTGGCTCATAACTCAGGTGTCCAAATAGAAACAATATAAAACTAATATACTTAGGATTAGGAAATAAAATCTTAGAGAGATGAAAAAATAAACCCTATCACCTCTGAACACAAAAAATTTTTTTTTTCAAGTCTGTACCACACTTATTTGTTCAATTATTACCGTGCAAGAATCTCAGAAAGAAACAATTAATATGGAGGAATTTTAGAGAGAGAAAAAATAGAATTTTTTTTTTGTCTGTACACATTATTTGTTCAATATTACAAAGAAAGAAAGAAAAAGAGAGATGTCCAAACTCCAAATACCAATTATTTTCATGGCTATTGGTATGGCTATTATTCAATGGTATATACAAAATGAGTGTATATATGCATAATAGCGGAACTTAATAAAGATCTAGATCTACCCCAACACATCAGAGGCGAATATACAAAACAAGGCTTTTGCAGAAGCCAAACAGAAAATATTGCAATACTCATGCCACGATGAAGAACTGTTAATAGTTCCAAAGAACAGATCTTTAAAAATGAAAAACATAAAAAGCGCGTAGAAATCCACCATGAGCTCCATGCAGTTCCCAATAGAGGTGTCTCCGAACGGCTGCGATGGGGAGGCAGTGGAGTTGAGGTCGATGGCGGTGGTGGTGGCTGTGGTGATTGTGAGCATTGTGAGGAAGATCAGGAGGATAAGGAGAAGGGAGCGAGGGGAATTGTTGTTTTCCATCAGAGAGAGAATAAAGAGAGAGTGAGGGTTTGGGTTGTGTAGTTGAGTTTCTTGCTTTAGAAAGAAAGAAATAGAGGTTTCTTGGGTTTTATTATTTGTGAACAGAGAGGTTGGGTGTGAATTAATGAATGAATGATGGTAACTAAGAGGAAGGGTTTTCTTTCTTTTTTGTTGCTCAACTTGTTGAATAAGAGCGCAGTAGAAATATCAAAGATGTGTTTTTTAAAATATTTTTTAAGATAATGATTTATATGAAAAAACTTTAAAATAAATGTGAAATGGTATAAAATATATTTTGATACAAGATATGAGTGTTTTTTTCCAAGTTATAAGATAATCAGAAACAAAAGAGTTAAACGTTAATATCAAAATGTAAAAAAAAAAAAAACACCTATTATTTGTGTAAATAAATAATCAATATTTTTTTATCTTGGTATTTTTAAGATATTTTTATAAATATTCTGTAAAATTAACGTTAATATCAAAAGAATATGTTGCTAAAAATACAAAACAACTTTCCTGGGTTTTTTTTAACAAAGAAATTTCCCATAATAATTATTCAAAATTAGCCCTGCCCAAGATATTTACGTAGTGCATTACTTATAAGACAAATGATATATTAGACATTTGTACCTAACAAAAGTCTAGAATTCATAGAATTCTGAATTACTGTTTATTGAATAGATATTTTTTAATTGAGAAAAATATAATAAAATATAAGTTAAAAAGAATTTGAATAAAAATATTTCAAATTATAAAAAGTACGTGTGAGCTGTATACAATCCGTAATTAATTTGATTTTGATTGTGTTAGCAATTATAGAAATTAATTGTAAATAGAATTGATTGATAGGAGACATCAATTCTCCGAGTAATTAATTTGATTTTGATTGTGTTAGCAATTATATGAATTAATTGTAAATAGAATTGATTGATAGGAGAGATTAATTCTCTGATTTTAATATTATTTTTTAGAGTGATTTGTGGCTTGATTGAAGCCCAAAATTAGTGTATATAATTACCTCTCTACAAAAGAAGAAATACACAGATTCCATTGTTCAACAATATGTTGTTTTGTGATGAAAATCGTTTAAAAATTTACTTTTTTAGCTTTGATGAAGCTCTCCTAGCGAAACCCGGTTTCGAGCGGGTAGACCCGCCAAAAGAGAAAAAAAACTTTGCAATTAGAAATCTTAAGAAAACATAGAGGTTAGTATAAGATTGTAAAAAAGACATCATATCTGTATTTCTCACTAAAAAATCTAATAAAATTTACATTAATAGAAAATTAACTAAAATCGTCATATATTTTGATATCACAAGATTTTTTTTCTTTATTTAAAATACTTGTTGAATACCACCGGATTTGACTACACTCTAAAATAATCTTTTAAATTCTTAATCAAATATTAAGTGATTTTTTTCAATCCTTCAAAATCATAATTAAATATTAGTAGATTTTTTTTGCAATTACAAAATTCTTTAAAATTTCAATCCATAGAAAATCTTTCCAAATTAGTACCCTCTCTCTTTATATATATTAGTAGTATATGTCTATTTTATTTAATTACTCTTCACAGACCTCAATCCATTACTCTCTCCTTCCCTCTGAAACTGCGAATTCCTTTTTTACTCTTCACTCTCTCGTCTACTGCTATGGCAGAACCATCCACCGCCGAAACCACCTCCGCCAGCGATGCTCATCCGCCGGCGCCGGCGCCGGCTTCCTCGTCGCTCAACGTCGTCGGATTAACGAGCGACGAGAACAAGAAGCCTTCTCCCAAGTTCTTGGACGAGCCTGAAGACTCCAACATCCAAGCGGTTGGTTCGATCCCCATTCCCGATTTCTCTTTTCTCTCTTTCTCGGCGAGAAATTGACGGTTTATGGTTTTGAATTTCGGTGCAGGTTTCGTCCGGCGACACTCCGTACACGTCAGCTACCACCTTCGAAGAATTGAATCTCTCACCGGAGCTTTTGAAGGGACTCTACGTGGAGATGAAGTTCCAGAAACCTAGTAAGATCCAAGCCGTAACCTTGCCTATGATCTTGAATCCTCCGAATAGGGATTTGATCGTACACGCGCATAACGGTTCCGGAAAAACCACGTGTTTCCTTCTTGGTATGCTTAGTCGAGTTGATCCAAAGTTGCAGGCTCCTCAAGCTTTCTGCATTTGCCCAACCAGGGAGTTGGCTATTCAGGTAAGGTTCTAAGACATTGCTTTTTTAAATCGACATATAATCTTATTCTATCATGGATTAAATAACCCATAACTAAGAATGCAATAGCTGGTGGCCCCATACTTCCGGAAGAAAAGCTATATCCCTCCAAAGGGATATCTGATCGTGAGCCCTAGAAGTTTTTCTTTTTTCTTCTTTTTTTTTCCGTTGTTTTTTTTAGGCTAAATTACCTAAAACCACCTTGAATTTAGGTGGTGTTTCAAAAAACTACCCTAAACTTTAGATTGATGCAATTAACCCACCTATACTATCTCATTCCAACAATTAAACATATCTATTAAATTTACATTAAACGTCGTTAAGTAAATATTAAACACCTTTGAGTAATCCGTGCATCTGAGTAATTATTCGAAGGGTGACTTAGTCATGGATATGGGGACATATGAATTGGTTTGTGCAGAGTATTTAGGATCTGCAGTTGTAGAGCCAGCTTGGTTGAACTATTTCAGGGAATGGGGTCCAAAAACTGATTACAGTATAGATGATGAGTTGAAGAAGGTGGAGAAGTTGTTGCCTGGGAAGCTAAAATCTGCTTTTGAAAATTTTGTAAAGAGTTTACCAAAGGAAGTGCTGGGAGCGGAAGGACCCACAGGTCCAAAGGTGAAGAATAATTGGAGTGGTGATGAAGCATGAACATTGTAGCTTCAGTTACATTTATTCTCATGAACTTCAAAATTGATTTACAATAATGTTATTGGGTTCAATTGCATAAGTGGTTTCAATTTGAGTTTAATTGGAGAGAGACAAAAAAGTCAAATGAAACCAGCAATAGCTTTAAACTAGTACAGAACCTTATCAATTCTCCGTATACCAAATCAATATCAATTTTGATCCTTTCATTTTCCTTATTCAGAGATTTTTTAAAAAAAAATGAAAAAAAAATACGCAACATTACTTGGACCCACCATTATTTGTATAGGATATATTAAACTTGTTTTAATATCTATCTCTCAAAACATTAGAAGAAACAGAAGAAGATTGAAATATAGCTATGAAAACTTTTTTGTAATTTTAATATTAAACTGTCTATTTGCAAAAAGTTATGTTTTTTATCACACATGCAGCTGTAATTTTTTTTTCACAAACCACATGGGTATATGTGATAAAAAAAAATCTCAAGGCATAGGTAATTCTAAAACAAACCATTTACTGCAAAATCACCTATGCCTTTGATTATTTTTTATCACTCGTGTGGTTTGCAAAAGTATATGTTTTTTTATCTGCTCCCGTGATTTTTTACTTTTACAAACCATGGAACATATGTCATAGGTGATTCTAAAGCAAAACAGCTTCGGTGAACTTTCCTGTTTGTTTTTTTTTATTCGTTTGTTAATCACTGTTATCGAACTTTTCCTCGTGATTTTTTTATTTTTTACAAATCAATGGGACATATGTGATAAAAAACACTGGGCCATAGATGATTCTAAAACAAACCGGCATTGGTGAACTTTCCTTTTTTTTTATTCGTTTGTTAATCACTGTTATCGAACATTGTGATTTGTGACTGTGTTAGTTGTAGCTTGATGATTATTGTGTTGTGTGGCAGAATACTGAAGTTCTCCGAAAGATGGGAAAGTACACGGGGATTAGCTCAGAATGTGCTATACCAGCAGACAGTAGGGATGCTTTGCCGATAGCGAAACGGGCACCGATTATGGCTCAAGTGGTTATTGGGACCCCTGGCACGATTAATAAGTGGATGAATTATAAGAAACTTGGGGTGACAAGGTTGAAGATTCTTGTTTTTGATGAGGCTGATCAAATGCTTGCTAAGGTAATTCTATCGTGATAATGAAATGTTGTTTATTTAGAATTTGAGGTTTCATTGTCCTTGGACTAGGCAAGCACATAGCCTTATCATTCTCCCTGAGCTTATTATTGTTACAATCTTTTGGGGAGTTGGCAACACCCTTGTTTTTTAATAGAATAAGTTACAATTAAATGGTAAGTTGTGACTCTCCTCCTTTAATGATGGATAAAGAGGAAGAGTGCACTAGTAGACCGCTTGTTTTAACTTTTAACTCTTGATAATATATATCTTTTTCTAGTTAGTAATTACTCTCTAGTAAGTATTCTAGAGATCCTAGGACCTAGTTTTAGGTTCAGGGAATTGTTATGGTTTACTGAATTAGTATTGTGATTTTCTTTTGTTTTTTAAAGCAGAGGTATTCGCAGTTCGGTTTCTAAATATGTTGTGCCCTAACTTGCTTAATTACTGTAAACTTTGCAGGATGGATTTAAAGATGATTCCCTGAGGATAATGAAAGGAATAGAAAAATTCAATTCTAACTGTCAGGTTTGTTGAACTCTTTCTTGCGTAGTGTGCTTGTGTGCATGGCATTTTCATCCATCCAATAAATTCTGGCATAGACTTAGTCTACAAGTTGCATAGCCTAAGCTAAGTACACACTGACACATCGTCATTTTACATTAAATAACTATATGATATATGTGTCAATCTACTACTTTTAAAATGATAATGTATTAGTTTATGTTTTGGTTTTATTTATATGACTTGTGTAGATCAAATCTATGCAAGAATTTATCAATCCATAGGGACAACACATCCATGTATACATATTTTTTAAATTACCGTCACCCATCCTTCAACCTGTTCGGGTAGAACACCTTCCAATTCATGGAAGGTCATGCTCTCCCTGAGCCCTTGTGCAACTTGTGAAGTATATTTAAAAGAGTAAAGTGATTCATTCATCTTATAAGAACAGAAAAAAGTATGAGGAATTTTTTACGTAGTACATCATGCTCAATCAAATAATATTGCATAGATATGAAGATTGAATGTTAATTTGATTGATGCTAATGGTTTGCTATAATTTAATTTGAATCTATGTAGAATGGAATTATAATTTTTTACGTAGTACATCATGCTCAATCAATCAAATAACAGAAAGAAAAGAAAAAGAGGGAAGAAGACTCCCTGAACTCCCTAAGGAGGATAAGTAGCATCAATGAGCAGAGCCTCTGTCTCCACAGGTTGCTTCTGGGGTCCTTCATTAACAACTTTGAGGTGATGGCCAATCATTGTGCAAGTCTTCCCCATCTGCTTATCACGCAACTTTGGGGGCTTTCTTTTCTGTGTGTATTTCTTCTTCTCTTGATCTTTTCTTCCAACCTTACGCAAACTTTTCTGCATACTAAAAACAGAGGAAGAACTTTTTGGTACCCATCTCATCTTGGGTCCAAGAGAGTTAGGATCAAAATCATTACAAGAATGGGGAGTCTTGCATAACTTCACATTTAGTACACATTCAGAATTAACATTAACAGGAAAGTCATAATCCACAGGTAATGCACAATCACTAATCAATTCAGAATCAACCTTATCAGCCACATCATAAATCACTTTTATGCATGAAACTGAATGATCAACCTGAACCTTAGAATGCTTCATGGAATCAAATATACTAAAATGTAAAATGCTATCACCAAATTCCATGGATAGAGTACCAGAATGAACATCTATCTTAGTCCTAGCTGTTCTCATGAAAGGCCTACCAAGTATAATTGGTGATCTATTAGTAGCAGTCTCACTCTCCATTTCTAAAATGTAGAAGTCAGCAGGAAAAATCAGATTATTAACTCTGACCAATACATCCTCAATCAAACCAGATGGGTGGATACTACTCCTGTTAGCTAATGTAACCACAATACTAGTAGCACGCAAAGGACCAAGACCAAGAGACTTATATACAGATTCAGGCATGACATTAATGGAAGCCCCTAAGTCTAGCATGCAATCATGAAAAACAGAATTGCCAATTACACAAGGAATAGTAAATGTCCCTGGATCTCGACATTTTTTAGGCATAGGCTGGATGAGTGCTGATACATTCTGACTCAGGTTAACTTGCTCATCTCCTTTCAGTCTCCTCTTGTTGGTGCACAGCTCCTTTAGAAACTTGGCATATCTCGGAATCTGCTGTATTGCATCCAGAAGAAGGATGTTCACCTCAACTTTTCGGAAGGTGTCAAGTATCTATTTATCTTGAACCTTTGTTGATTGCTTCTTGGACTGAGTGGCTCTCTGAGGGAAAGGCAGAGGGATATGGACATCAGATGTATCAGTGCTCTGCTTCTTGGAACTAGTGTCACCTCCCTTAGATGACTTAACAGCAGCTTGGTTTGGCTCCTCCATTTGCTTTCCAGACCGCAGAGTAATAGCACTCACATTTCCGTTTCCTTTTGGATTTGGAACTGTTTGGGATGGAAGGGAGCTGCTGGAAGGTTGGGCCTGGTTCATTGATGTCGCCAATTGCCCGATCTGTGTCTGCAAATTCTGGATTGTGGATTCTGTCCTCTGTTGAAACTCCAGATTGTTGGTGGCCATCTGTTTCATTAAGTCCTCCAAAGAAGGACCACTGCCACTGTTTTGCTGCTGCACTTGTGGTTGTTGTTGCAACTGTTGAGGAGCAGGTTGCTGGAAGTTTTGTCTCTGCTGTGGAATGAACTGTTGGTATGGAAAATTTTGCTGATTCTGGTTCCATTTGAGGTTGGGATGATTCTTCCAGCCAGGATTGTATGTCTTGGAGAATGGATTATTCTGCTGCTGCTGGAACTGTGGTTTCCCAGGAAAGACTGCAGCTACTGACTGGTCTGCAGGAATGGAGCCCGCTTGTAGAGAAGGGAAAACATCAGTGGGGTGAAAAGGGTCACTGCATATGCCACATGGATTGCCGAACTGTGGAGCAGAAGTATGGACTGTCTGGGTAACTGCCAACTGTCTCACCACGGTTGCCAATTCATCAAGTCTATTTTCAATTCGTTGATTGTCAGCACTTGATGCCATTGCTGAAGGTTGGGTCGGAGTTTCTTGCACCTGGTACACAGCACTGCTATTGGCTCTCGTTCCAAACTGTTGAGCATTTGCAGCCATGTTTGAGATCAACGCCTTAACTTCATTGGGTGTTTTGTTAACAAGAACTCCTCCAATGGCAGCATCAATTAGGTTCCTATCCATATGTAGCAATCCCTCATAGAAGTAGACAATCAGCAATTGCTCCGGAATCTGGTGATGTGGACAGCTTGCACAAAGTCTTTTAAACCGCTCCCAGTACTCATGCAAGTTTTCCTCATTTTCTTGTTTTATGCCACTTATCTCCTTTCTGATTGAAGTGGCTCTTGAGGACGGAAAAAACTTCTGCAAAAACAATCTGGCCATGTCATTCCAAGTCTCGATAGATGAAGGCTGAAGGTAGTACAGCCAATCCTTAGCTCCTCCATCGAGGGAAAAAGGAAAGGCTCTCAGTTTGACCTGCTCCTCATCAACTCCTTGCGGTTTCATTGTGTTGCAGACTACATGAAACTCTTTCAAATACTTATATGGATCTTCACCTGCAAGACCATGAAACTTGGGAAGCAAATGGATAAGACCAGACTTAAGTTTAAAACCAGTATCAAGATAACGAATGCAAAAAGACTGATACTTAACATCAGGTGCAGTCAATTGCCTTAAGCTTTTATTATCCATGTTTTTTTTTTATTGTGACCAAAACTTCCTAAATTATAAAAATAAAAATAAAAATAAAGAATTAGGAAAAAAAAAACTAACAAAACAAATTAAAATAAAAATAAAATAAAATAAAAGGAAAGAAAGAGCAAAAAGAACCAGAATAAAAATAACAATAAAAATAAAATAAAATAAAATAAAATAAAATAAATAAAATGAAAGAAATAAAAATAAAAGGAAACTAAATCTAACAAAATCTAATCTATCTAATCAAAATCTAACAAAATATAATATAATCTAACAATATCTAAGAAAATCTTAAAAAAAATGAAAAGATTAGGAATGATTGAAAATAAAATCTAGTCTAATCTAATCAAAATACTAACAAAATCTAATCTACTGTTAATATTAACTAATTAGAATAAAAAAATATATATAGAAACAGAAACAGAAAAAGAAAAATCAAAATGAAAATTGAAGAATTTTTTTTTTAGGAACAGAAACGAAAATTAAAGAAGAAGAAGATGATCAAGAATCAGAAAACGATTTAGACCGATGCAATTTCCCCGGCAACGGCGCCAAATTTGACACGAGCTGTCGAACTCGCGTAAATTAAAAATTAATTCTTTAGGGTTCAGAAAATTTTTGCAGTAAAGTGCAAACCCTAAGTCGTCTCTCAAGGAAATTGTTTGGGTAAAAATCGCTTATGATGACAGAAAATAAAAGGGGGGTTTTGGATTTTGATTCAATAATTAAAAAGGCAGAATGTAAAATTGTATGTAAAATTCGTAATTAAAAATAACCAACCTAAGGTTTGGGTTCCGTGGACGTCTTTCCTCGGATAAGAGGATATCAGAATCGTGATTGATTTGTCAATCGAATCAGAATCCTTATTTCCAATTGACAACCCTCTCTAAGCGATCGCTTAGCATTTGATCAAAGACGATGCTTCTACTCATACAATCGCAGAGTATCAGCCCGTTTGATTTAAGGTCATAGGGTCAATCAACCTAATCATCAAATCTGATGATTAATCCCTTTTCATAATCGCAATCGCAAACCTCAGATTGAATATCCACGATCGCACGATATCAATCTGAGTTGGGAGGGGAAACAAAACTGATTTGAAATAAACGCAGATCCTCAAGACTAATCCATGGAATCCATTACCCTTAGGTTGATTAAAAGTTTCTTAGCCTCGCATGGCTAAGGTAAACATAATTCAAAAAATAAGAAGAAGAAGAAGAAGAAGAACGCAATTGAATAAAAACTCAGAGAGAACTTCTCTGTTGTAAAAACTGACTGCTAAAGGGTTTCCTAGAGTCTCCCTTAAATAGCCGTCACGCAGAACGGCTAGGGTTTCATCACTTCAGCCCAAACATAAAATAAAAGCTGAATAAAATAAAATAATAAAACATGGCCTTGGGCCCTAAACACATTGGGTCCTAATGAAAATTACAAGTTCAAATGTCAAAGTAAAATTCCAGCAAAATACGTCATCTTGAGATCAAGTTTCGACCATCTTCCCGTCCGAATTGGGCTTAAGTAGCCGAAATAGAAATTGTAACCCTATCTGTTAGCTGCAAAAAGCATTAAGAACAGAGTCAATCGGACATCTGTAGAGTGAGATATGGTCAAAATACAGAAGTAGTATAAATCTGGAAAATTATGACGAAAATCAATTAAACTCAACTAAAATCTAGAATTGTGAATTGACCCAAAAGACCTTTATTTAATTCAAATAAATCATAAAAATACCAACCAAGAGTAATAAATAAGTGTAACAAAGTATGAGTTATCAATCCCCATTCCTGATTTCTCTTTTCTCTCTTTCTCGGCGAGAAATTGACGGTTTATGGTTTTGAATTTCGGTGCAGGTTTCGTCCGGCGACACTCCGTACACGTCAGCTACTACCTTCGAAGAATTGAATCTCTCACCGGAGCTTTTGAAGGGACTCTACGTGGAGATGAAGTTCCAAAAACCTAGTAAGATCCAAGCCGTAACCTTGCCTATGATCTTGAATCCTCCGAATAGGGATTTGATCGTACACGCGCATAACGGTTTCGGAAAAACCACGTGTTTCCTTCTTGGTATGCTTAGTCGAGTTGATCCAAAGTTGCAGGCTCCTCAAGCTTTCTGCATTTGCCCAACCAGGGAGTTGGCTATTCAGGTAAGGTTCTAAGACATTGCTTTTCTAAATCGACATATAATCTTATTCTATCATGGATTAAATAACCCATAACTAAGAATGCAATAGCTGGTGGCCCCATACTTCCGGAAGAAAAGCTATATCCCTCCAAAGGGATATCTGATCGTGAGCCCTAGAAGTTTTTCTTTTTTCTTCTTTTTTTTCCGTTGTTTTTTTTAGGCTAAATTACCTAAAACCACCTTGAATTTAGGTGGTGTTTCAAAAAACTACCCTAAACTTTAGATTAATGCAATTAACCCACCTATACTATCTCATTCCAACAATTAAACATATCTATTAAATTTACATTAAACGTCGTTAAGTAAATATTAAACACCTTTGAGTAATCCGTGCATCTGAGTAATTATTCGAAGGGTGACTTAGTCATGGATATGGGGACATATGAATTGGTTTGTGCAGAGTATTTAGGATCTGCAATTGTAGAGCCAGCTTGGTTGAACTATTTCAAGGAATGGGGTCCAAAAACTGATTACAGTATAGATGATGAGTTGAAGAAGGTGGAGAAGTTGTTGCCTGGGAAGCTAAAATCTGCTTTTGAAAATTTTGTAAAGAGTTTACCAAAGGAAGTGCTGGGAGCGGAAGGACCCACAGGTCCAAAGGTGAAGAATAATTGGAGTGGTGATGAAGCATGAACATTGTAGCTTCAGTTACATTTATTCTCATGAACTTCAAAATTGATTTACAATAATGTTATTGGGTTCAATTGCATAAGTGGTTTCAATTTGAGTTTAATTGGAGAGAGACAAAAAAGTCAAATGAAACCAGCAATAGCTTTAAACTAGTACAGAACCTTATCAATTCTCCGTATACCAAATCAATATCAATTTTGATCCTTTCATTTTCCTTATTCAGAGATTTTTTAAAAAAAAATAAAAAAAAGCAACATTACTTGGACCCACCATTATTTGTATAGGATATATTAAACTTGTTTTAATATCTATCTCTCAAAACATTAGAAGAAACAGAAGAAGATTGAAATATAGCTATGAAAACTTTTTTGTAATTTTAATATTAAACTGTCTATTTGCAAAAAGTTATGTTTTTTATCACACATGCAGCTGTAATTTTTTTTTCACAAACCACATGGGTATATGTGATAAAAAAAAATCTCAAGGCATAGGTAATTCTAAAACAAACCATTTACTGCAAAATCACCTATGCCTTTGATTATTTTTTATCACTCGTGTGGTTTGCAAAAGTATATGTTTTTTTATCTGCTCCCGTGATTTTTTACTTTTACAAACCATGGAACATATGTCATAGGTGATTCTAAAGCAAAACAGCTTCGGTGAACTTTCCTGTTTGTTTTTTTTTATTCGTTTGTTAATCACTGTTATCGAACTTTTCCTCGTGATTTTTTTATTTTTTACAAATCAATGGGACATATGTGATAAAAAACACTGGGCCATAGATGATTCTAAAACAAACCGGCATTGGTGAACTTTCCTTTTTTTTTATTCGTTTGTTAATCACTGTTATCGAACATTGTGATTTGTGACTGTGTTAGTTGTAGCTTGATGATTATTGTGTTGTGTGGCAGAATACTGAAGTTCTCCGAAAGATGGGAAAGTACACGGGGATTAGCTCAGAATGTGCTATACCAGCAGACAGTAGGGATGCTTTGCCGATAGCGTTATGGCTCAAGTGGTTATTGGGACCCCTGGCACGATTAATAAGTGGATGAATTATAAGAAACTTGGGGTGACAAGGTTGTTCTTGTTTTTGATGCATGATATATGTGTCAATCTACTACTTTTAAAATGATAATGTATTAGTTTATGTTTTGGTTTTATTTATATGACTTGTGTAGATCAAATCTATGGTATATTTAAAAGAGTAAAGTGATTCATTCATCTTATAAGAACAGAAAAAAGTATGAGGAATTTTTTACGTAGTACATCATGCTCAATCAAATAATATTGCATAGATATGAAGATTGAATGTTAATTTGATTGATGCTAATGGTTTGCTATAATTTAATTTGAATCTATGTAGAAGGGAATTATAACTGTTCCTTGTTATTTTTGTGCACCATAACCATTTCGTCTGTACTTAAATGAACATTTTACCAAGATTGGTTGCTTTGTATGTGATTCAAATGTTGTGTGTGCTTGTATGTGATGTAGTTGTTTTTTTAGTTTCTTTTCTTATCTAAGAAGATTTTGATTGACTTGTGTATGTCTAGGTTCTTCTGTTTTCTGCTACATTGAATGACATTGTCCAGAATTTTGTTTCGAGGACAGTCAAGCAGGATTATAATACACTTTTTGTGAAGGAACTATCTTTAGATGCCGTAAAGCAATATAAAGTTCATTGTCCTGATGAACTCTCTAAGATTGAAATGAAAAAAGATTACATACTCGAAATAGGAGAGAATCTGGGGCAAACTATAATATTTGTGCGCACAAGAAATAGTGCAAAAATGTTACATAAATCACTTGTCGAAATAGGAGAGAATCTGGGGCAAACTATAATATTTGTTCGCACAAGAAATAGTGCAAAAATGTTACATAAATCACTTGTTGTCGCTCCTGTTGTCGCTCCCGTCGCCCCAAGTAAGGGAGTCGACAAGGGAAAAAGGAAAGTGGTGAACATTGTTAAAAGGAAGGTCCGGTCTGCAGCGGACATTCCTGCCGAGGAGCTTGCTAGGAGGACTGGCGGCCCGGTTATTAAGGATGTGCAGGAGAATGCCCAGAGTTTGGCGGTCAACCCTTCTGCACCTGAAGTTATTCCTCCTAAACCAACGTATTCTGGAAGGAAGAGGGTTGCTAGCGAGGATTTAAGCTCGCCTAAAGGAGCTAAAACGGTTAGGGTGGAGCCGACTGAGTCTGGTCAATCAGGTGGTAGTCTCTCGTTTGCCATGGAGAGTTTCTCGGACGCCCCTGTTGTCGCTCCCGTCGCCCCAAGTAAGGGAGTCGACAAGGGAACCCGGGAGGCTACTCTTGCTGTTGACAACCGTTGTTCTACCCAGCATGATGACTTGGTACAGAAAGGGCGCAAGATTGAGTCCTTAACGGCCGAGATCAGGCGGTTGGGTAAGGAAATTAGTGACCTGAAGGCAACCAATAAAACTTTATCTGACAGCAACCAAGAACTGAAGGGGGCTAGTGACGTGGTGCAACGCCTGTCGCAGGAGAAGGATGACTTATCAAAGTTATTGGATGAGTCTTCAACCGAGAAAAAGGGGCTCCAGGCGGCGAATAGCCAGTTGACTGCCGAGAAAGCTGCCCTTCAGTCGGAGAAGGATGCGTTATCTGTTGAGTTGACTGGCGTATGTGGTAACTTGCATGCCGCCCAAGAGGATTTTAAAAAAGCTTCTAGGCGAGTACAGGAGCTGGAGCTTGGCTTGCCTTCAGTTTTTTATGATTCTTTTAACAACGCCCTGAATCAGGTTCAATTTCGATATCCTAAGATAGATGCTTCGGGCTTGAGTGCCGATTATGTGGTGGAAGGGAAACGCCTGCTTCATAAACTCTATAATGGCGAGATGACTGTGATAGAGGAAGGGCCTGACTCTGATGAGGAAGAGGATGATGTAGAGGAAGAATCAGCCAAGTTCGGTGACTCACCTTTAGGCGACCACCATGTGCTGAGCGGAGAGCAACCCGTAGATGGCGAACCTACTGACGCCGTAGAGATCCCGTCGTGCGGATCCCATCGTTGGCGATGGTGTTATTGGCAACACTTCCTTTGGAAGGTATTGGTGAGGAAGCTTCATCTAGGAATAACGTTGAAGACACTGCTGGGGAGGACGCCACTGAGGGGGTCTCAATAGCTGAAGAGGGAATCCCTACTGAAGATTGCCCAACTTAGTTTTTCTTTTTAACAACTATCTGTGTTTGCCATAGTTGATTCGCCACTGTAGAATTGTACTTGTTATTAATCAATGGATAACCTTTCTTTTGGCAACTTCAACGCTTGATTATTGATAAATGATTGTGTAATACGCTTATTAACTGCACACTGGCTGCGGAGTAATTTGGAACTTCTTCCAATATC
This sequence comes from Gastrolobium bilobum, assembly GCF_033153095.1. NCBI lineage: Eukaryota > Viridiplantae > Streptophyta > Magnoliopsida > Fabales > Fabaceae > Gastrolobium > Gastrolobium bilobum. Next base: position 12,782 of record NW_026897527.1, on the reverse strand, counting down.
TATGTTTTTTTTTATCTAATGTTAAATATACATCTGAGAGATTTTATATATTTCTTTATTCTTTATTGATGACCCTTGCCATTAAGGATAGAAATTTTCACTAGAGACCAAAATTTGAGCATGGTCTACCAAATTCTCTTACGGATTCATTATGGCACAAAAGATGTTGGCACTTCAATCTCTGTTGCTTAAATTTTATGCATGATATAGACTTGATGAAGAATGTGTATACTGTTCAAAATACTAACTGTGTTCGTATATATGTTCTACCAACTTCAGAAATTGATAAATATACATCTGAGAGATTTTATATATGTATACTGTTCAAAATACTAACTGTGTTCGTATATATGTTCTACCAACTTCAGAAATTGATAAATATACATCTGAGAGATTTTATATATTTCTTTATTCTTTATTGATGACCCTTGCCATTAAGGATAGAAATTTTCACTAGAGACCAAAATTTGAGCATGCTCTACCAAATTCTCTTACGGATTCATTATGGCACAAAAGGTGTTGGCACTTCAATCTCTGTTGCTTAAATTTTATGCATGATAAAGACTTGATGAAGAATGTGTATACTGTTCAAAATACTAACTGTGTTCGTATATATGTTCTACCAACTTCAGAAATTGATGTCATCGCATCGCTATTTTTTCTTGCACTTCCTTACATATCGTGCTTCCGTTTTCTTTGCAACAATGGCGTCCCTGCAGAATTCTCCTACACTCCACCAAACCATCTTTCGCAACTCTTTTCCCCAGGTACTCTCTTATGCTTTAATTTGGTAATTTGATTCATTTTTCTCTGTTTCTGACATGTGCCATTGTTACAGAAGCATGGTACTTTTCATTCATCTAGAAAGGAAGGCTTTTCGTTCATTATCAAAGCAGCCCAAGAACCTTCATCTTCTTCAACTGGGTTGCTTTCTCAAGGTTTGTGATTTTTTTTTTCGTGGTCTCTTGAGCTTGAATTCACAGCTATCATTATCTTATAAGAAGTTATGCGTATAAGACCCTGCGCAGGTAAAGATCATGAAGCATTTTGTCTTTTGTTTTTTTCCTGCTATTGAACTGGCCTCGTTTAAGCGGCCTTTATGAGAACATTTGGTAAGGTCATTAAACTTGTATGTAGAAAATTGATTGGAGTAGGTAAATGAAGAATTGCTTTCCATGTAAACAACTAAGGGAATTTTATTTATTCTGCTGTCAATATTATGTAATATATATTCATAGCAGTTGTCCTTATAAGGTTTGAAGTTTTGGAATTGAATATGTTAACTGCACGTACTTTGATGCAGATTCAATGGTAGTCTGTAGCAGAATGAAATATGACCCCTTTTTCAAAAAAAAAAACATGACCCTTCTTCCCCTTTTCTCTATTGTACTCTCAGATAATTTCATCAGCCTCTGAAACAGACATTTGTTCCATTGCCAAATGGCAAATACCTTGGTTCTATCACGTGCAATTCTGATGGTTGAACATATATTAAAAGTCATAAATTTAAATCCTTTTAAATTTGATAACAGAAAGTACATACTATACATAGTACAACTGTAATCTGAGCATACACCTACTTTATGTAGCTAGTATCCTCCTTTTTCCACCGCTTCCCATTTCTGATACATGAGAACTAACCTTTTTTCCAAATTGGTTGAAATTTCAGAGGCCATCTTCATTTTTTTTTGGTTTAGCTTGCAGAAAGGACATCTTCATTTTCTTTGAGGAAGCTTATGTGATCAGAGAGGTCCTCCTTGCAACTTCAGTCAAATATAAGACTTGTTTCTGGTATCAGCTACTAATACCCAACCAGTATAAGCAAACAAAGGACATCAAATTTTTATAACTTATTTTAGGATATTAGATTGGACTTATTCTGTGATTGGGTTACTATTCTGTTTTTAGTAGGAACTTTGGAATTTGACTCATGATTTTGAGTTTTTGTAATATGAATGCATGACTATATCTATTATATTTTAAAGTTTGATTTTTGTGTTCAAATTCATATATAATTTGCTGTTGGGCGTACTTTTGGTGCATTTATCGCATTCATATTTTCTATTTGCTACAGCTTGATCTCTTTGACATTAAACTGTTTTGTTTGTACCAAACCCATTGGCAATATTTGGATTGTAATATCCATGATTACTTTTAGTGAGGCTGCTAATTTTAACAAATTTAGCATTCTTACATATTTTTCAGGATAATCCTTTTAGGCCCAAGCTAAAAAATAGCAATGCACTTGAGTCTTTTGGCAGTCTGAGAAGTAAAAAGGTATGTAGTATGGTCTGCCATGTTGAGTATGCTTAATTCTTTGACGATCCATGAATATTCGGATCAAATAGGAACCACTTGTTTGAAATTTTTATGGAATTAACATTTGAACACCTGTATTTTAATTTTTTCTAGGTATTTTCTACTGACCCTCTTCCCCTCCCCTCCGTTTCTCAAAATAGATAAACTTCTTTAGTATGAATGTTCAAAATAACAAGCAATCAATACTTATCTTGATGACCATGTGGTGAGTCTAACTTGAATCATCTGATTCCCATCCTATTCAAAGCATAATGGTATACTCAGATGAAGTCAATGACTAAATTAAGTTTTTTAAACAAATTTATTATAATATAGAAGAAAAGAATGTTTTGAAAGTTAGTGAATGACTATTATATAAATAGGGGGGAGAGAGAGAGATTTGATTTTTGTCTATTCTTTTTTCGTATGTTGATTATTGTTGTCATGTTGCAGACATCAACCAGCATGTCGGCCTATTGTGTTTTATCCGACTGTTGAAGTACTTGTTATTATTACCATCTTCATATGTTGCTTTTGTGGTAGTCATATTGCTATTCTGGTTTCTTATTTTTACTCTTCTTATTTAGGAGTTTGAAGATATATAACACCTCACAATTTTAAATCAAGTAATTAAAATATCAAGTGAGCAATCAAGTGATGGATTAGTGAAAATCCTAAAGATTAGGCCAAAATACAAAGAAAGGGCAAAATGGTAATTAGCCAACACGCAACCCTAGGTAGATAAAAATTGAGTAGAAGGTCTCCGATGATAAAAATAACCCTGGAATTGGATTCAGAACGAAAAATTGAGTGGACAGGCAAGTTTCAAAAAAATGCAATCAAGTGATGGATTAGTGAAAATCCTAAAGATTAGTACAAAGAAAGGGCAAAATGGTAATTAAACACGCAACCCTAGGTAGAGGGTAAAAATACCGCGTTTAGTGATTGCACCGTAAAACGTGCCAGTTGAATTTTGAGCTCTAGGTTTCAAATATGAGTTATAAATGGTTTTTTTGAGTTAGGAAATATGATTTTGATGAAATTTGATGTAATTGAGCCATTTTGGGAAAAATTGATAAATAGTGATTTTTCTGTAAAAATACTGCGGTATAATTGTACCGATAAGCGTGAAAATTTTATCAGTATTTTTGGGAAACAAAAATATGACATGAACAAGAAAAATACGTAGGTCATGAATTTGTGGTTGAAATTAGGTGATTGATTAAAGTTAAAACGCGTGTGGGACCCGCCTGTGACTTAAGTGAGTCAAACTCACCTTTTTTTCACACTTTCTCTCTCCTCCCTCTCTTCTACCCGCGACAGCAGCCCCTTCCCCCTTCCTCTTTATGCAAATTTTTCTTTGGATCATAACTCACTCAAATCTCAACCAAATCCAACGATTTTTGTCTTGAAACTTGTTGGAAAACACCTCCTAAACACATTGGTACCACTCTTGAACCTTGAAATCGCGTGTGTGAGGAGATCTTGGCCAATTACAGTCACGGTTTTGGGAGGAATTTTTGTGTTCTTGGAGCTTCCAAGTGCTCCAATGGTGGAGTATAGTTAGGAGGAGCCTTGTACCTTTCATTTGGGTGAGTGTTCTTGCATTTTAAATGGTTGATGGTGATGATTTGATTTTGAAAACCTAAACTTTGACATGATGAATAGTGATGTTAGAGAGCTCAATTTGAAAATGTGTATTAGATGATAATGTGTTAGAATAATGTATTAAAGCTAGAAATGCGATGAAATTTATTGGTGAAAATTGATGAATTTAACTTAGAAAAATTTGATGATCATGATTTTGGACTTGTGAATTTTGGTGTTGAGACTTGTTTGATGAATTGTGGCATGATGCTATGATGATATGATAGGTTGTGTGAAGGTTGGAATGATTAAAATTGAATGGAAATCCCTTGGAATGTCATAGGGCAAGATTCGAACCTTTAAGGAGAAATGAGTAAATTGATGTTGAAAAATAATTTGAATGATGTGTTGCGTGATTATATGATGACTAGATGGGTTGTGTGGTGGTTGGCAAGTATTAGAATCAATGAAAAAATAATAAGTGGTTTAGTTGGCATAAATGAACCTAGAGCGAAATATTTAGCGAAACGATGCTTAAAAGACGTAAAACGGCGAAACTACAGTTGAAATGGCCTTATGGCAACCCAAGGATGGGTATAAAATGAGAAAGAAAATTTAGAAAAATAAATCCCCAAATAACACATAGATGGCCGAACCTTCAAGGAGGAAGGAGGGATGTTGCGGTTTTCGCGTTCTGATGTAATTCGACGCGAAAATAACGAAACGGCACTTGAATTGGCCTCTTGACAACTTATTGAGGCATAATAAAATGGGAAAGAAAATTTAGAAAAATAAATCTCAAATTAACACTCATTTGGCCGAACCATCAAGGGAGGATGGAGAGATTTTTGTGATTTTGCATTTTGATGCTATTTGACGCGTACTGATGGATGTACGTAATTGTATAGGTTGCCGTACGTTGACTTGAATCCCAAATCTTGATTCAGTGAGTTGCCATTGGTCTTGGACCAAGTGGATTGAGGTAAGTAATTGGTTCAATGCATGTGTAATTGTAAAGTAGCATGTATTGTTTGAATTGTGAGTGATTAGGAATGTCCTCTGTGTAGGCATTTTGCTGTGTACCAAGTTGAGGGATAAGCTGCTGCGGAGCTTGTGGAAACAATATTTCAGGTAACCTCTTGGTACTGGGGCTTGTTCCCCTTTTCTGTTCCACCTTGCCAGTTGATGGCAACGGTAGGAAGTGTGTATGAATAGTATAGAACACATGAGCATGCATGCATTATTGCTATGGGTACTGCGGTACCGAGTCTCTGGCCAGTAGACAGTTTTATTAGCCTTCGGGCATTTTCGGACTTCCGCTGGATAGGTCTCCAGGAGGGAGTTCCAGTTGACTGCGTGTCATAGTGTGTGATCCGGGTAGGATGTGATCCGGGTAGGAGCACACTAGGAATGTCTTTGGCGTTTTGGTTGGTTTGGGCATCATGGTTGTGGTTTCTGTGAACACACCTTGGATGATACCCATAGGCTTATATATGCTCAGGGCGTACGTGGAATTGGGGTTACCATCCCGTATCGTTGTAGTTTGTTTCTTTATATTCCCCATTTCTCTAAATCCCTTGCTATATCCCGTTTTCAAAGTGGTTGTTTTATTCTATTGATATACATCGAAGTGAACCATTGGGTGGAGTTTTATCCAGAACCTCTTGGTTACTGAGATATATTCGTATATCTCACCCCGTCTCGGGGCATTTATTTCAGGATGTACCTGTAGCGTTGGAGCAGCGGGCAAGAGGCCCGCAGGGTGATAGAGGAACATTTTCAGTATTTGGCATATTGTTCATGTTGGCATGCCTAGGTCTAGCAGTTTGTATCATTTAAATTTATGTCTAAATTTGTAATTGGTGTTGTAATATTGTAAAAGGCAATTTGAAGTTAAAGTCGTAAGTTGTAATATTTAAGTGTATGTTGTAAATGTAAGAGAGGCATGATGTACCAAGATGGAAGGATTTTAGGCCTATGTTAGAGTTATGATTACATGATTATATTGTGAAACTACATGTGAATGAGACCTATGTGATTGAAACAGGTAAGAAATATAATGTGAGCTCCATTGTATAAACTGTGTAATAACTATAAACTGGATTGGGTTGTAAGTGCCCCAAGGCATTGTTGGTCCTTGTGTGTGCCACCCATTGGATTATTATTGTATTATCATGTGTTTATTAGGTACATTTGAGGTTTAAATGATCGTTTACAATTTAGGGATTATTGGAAAAACAAAGGAAACTCTGGCGAAATTTCTGTAGAATTGGCAGATTTTAGGCGAACTTCGGGAGAGCATATCTCCCTCCATAGAGGTCCCCTAGGGACGTGCCATACGCTATTTTGAAGGTTGAGATGTCCTCTACCTCGTGTAAAAATTTAAGGAAAATCTGGGTTGATCTTCGGCCTGAAAAAATAGAGAAACGCGGGCTGCTCATGTGCCACTGCACCTGAGGCAGATTCTGGACCGGATTTGGGAAATTAATTCCCGCTTCGTTTCTCAGTCAAATTAAGCGTGTGATATATCAAAATGAATTTTGAGATGTCTAGTTTGTAGGATACAAATTTGAGAGCAAATGGTTGAGTGGATTGAGTGGAGTAATTCGAGCAATGTGAGTGGTTTGGAGCTGTTTTTGGGGTTGTTTGGGCTAATTACTTATCCAACTTCAAACGGCGATAACCGGAGCAAATGAGCTCCGAATTGAGCGTATGATAGCTTGTTAAAAAGGGAATTAAGTAATAAAAAAATATAATCTGAGAAGAAGGGTTGGTTGCGATCGGTTTGGTTGCAGAAAAATTTAGAGTGAAACATGTTCGAATTGGTAAAAACGTAAAGTTGGAAATTAAGTGAGTTTATGGGAACTCCTTAGTAACTTATAATAAATGATGTAAGTTATAAAAATAGTTTAAATAAGTCTTCCGCAAGAGTTTACGGTTACGGTCATAGCTTTTAATTATTACGCCTTTTTATGATTTAAATGCTCGCGTAATAGTTGGAAAAAAATTTATTCTCGTTTTTATAAATGAACTGCTGTGATTGTAACTGCGCTTAATATCATAATTAATGTTAACAATACCGGTACGTAATGGGCTGTTACAAGATACACTCAGTTACATAGCAAAGATACGTCCCCATGTTGAACCCTATGGCATATGTAGGATTGTCCCTCCACCTTGCTGGGTTCCACCTAGCCCTCTTAAGGAGAAGGATCTATGGGAAAATGCATAATTTCCCACCCGTACTCAGTATATTGATTTACTTCAAAATAGGGAACCTATGAGGAAAAAAAGTAGGGGAAAAAAACGAAAACATAGAAAGCACTCCAAAACAGGCACATGCAGGAGTCTTGCCAATTCAGCTTCTGGAGCTAATAATGCTTCTGAATCTGATAGTGATAGTAACCACCAAAAGAGAGGGGAGCCCTCTGAGGTGGAAATTGAAGGTGAATACTGGCGAATAATTGAGCAACCAACTGATGAGGTTGAGGTATTAATCATCTCTTTTTGACAACTATGTTGGTCTTTACTGTCACATAATTTTGCAATAGTATACATATGATTCTGTTATATTGTAGGTGTATTATGGAGCTGACTTGGAAACTGGAGCACTTGGAAGTGGTTTTCCTAAGACATCATCCTTAACTAAGAGTGATTCAGATCAGTATGCCCTGTCTGGATGGAATCTAAATAACTTCCCGCGACTGCCAGGTTCTGTACTTAGTTTTGAAGGAAGCGACATCTCAGGAGTTCTAGTGCCATGGCTGTATGTTGGCATGTGCTTTTCGTCATTTTGCTGGGTAAGTGGTTAGAATTACTTTTTTTCCATGTCAAAGGAAAAGTTTAAGACTGACATGGAATATTACCAATTTTCATTTTGCCTCAATTCTTTGTATGTATCTCTTTGTAGAGTGTTATATGAGTTTAAGTTAAGTTTCATGAAAGTTGGGTTGAAACTTTTAACATTCGTTGTTTAAAAAAAAAACCATTCCCCGTTAAACCCGACTAGCGAGTGTGGGGTGGAGGAAATTCTTGTACGCAGCCTTACCCTTGCATAATTGTATAGAGGCTGTTTCCTGGATTCGAACCCATGACCTTTCAGTCACGAAAGAACATGACACAATAAATATCTAGAAGTAACCGAGATTATAGAGGGGATGATTGGTTCATGATATAGTATTAGATCCTTTAAAACCAAGTGGTCTTGAATTCAATCCTTATTGCGTCCATTCTTCTATTAAAAAAGGAAATTTAGTACAAGGTAGGTGGGCCGGTTAATTATCCATGCTTCAACCCGAAATGGTTTTTGTGTGAGGAGACATGTTAGAAATGTAATATAAAACCATTCATGTGTCTTCGCAACTTAAGTTTTTGGGATAGTTGATTCATGACAATATGTCGTGGTCTTGAATTTTGCATTTCTTTCATTTCAAATCCTAACATTTTCTCGAAAGATAACACACTGTCATTGGAACAGCATGTTGAGGATCATCACCTTTATTCGCTTAATTATCTGCACTGGGGTGACCCAAAAGTATGGTATGGAGTACCTGGATGCCATGCTTCGGTTTTTGAAGATTCAATGAGGAAGAACTTGCCTGATTTATTTGAGGAACAACCAAATCTACTCAATGAACTGGTAGAATGCTACAACTTGTACTTTCCTTATTGCTTTCAATTTTTGACTAGTATTTTGAGTTATTGGTTGCTTTAGTGATACTTTGTTGTTTCCACATAGAGAATTCATGAATGCAATGAGATTTTTGTTGATGCAAAACATATATTCTATGGGTGCAGAGTGCTACGAATGCTCAACGCACTTATGGAAGTTAAGAAAACTATAATCATGATAACTTTTTGATCGGTTGAAGGTGTAATCAGTCTGGTGTAAGATCCCTTTATATGTATGAATGTAAAGTGGAAGCTATAGTAATTAGGTATTAAATTATGAGTAAGAGAGAGAAATTATCAGTTATTATCCCTAAGAACTGAAGCTCACTTTAGATTCTGACCAACTATGCTGCTAGTGTGTTTGGGAAAAAGTGGTGACTGAGAGTTGGCATCATCTTAACGACTTGATGGTTCCTCATGACAAATATCCCTTATGATGCATGCTGTATGAACATAAACTTTCAGCTCTGTTATTGCTGCAGTGATGTTCACTCATATCAATGTGTCTATAACCTTTCCCTCCTTTGGCTGAATTTTGATATTTGTATTTCTACTAATAATGATAACCCTAGTTTATATCCAGAAGTCCCCAGTGCATGTGTTCAGTTCTTATAGAAGTGTTAGATATTTTAGCATTCTATGTACAGTACATAGCTTCTAAGTTTGCGAATTTTATTCTGATTTTAATGGTTATGATTTTCTTCTTTGAGCAGGTTACTCAGTTATCTCCTTCAATTCATAAATCTGAGGGAGTTCCTGTGTATCGTACTGTTCAGCATTCTGGGGAATTTGTTATTACCTTTCCAAGGGCATACCACTCTGGCTTCAATTGTGGCTTTCAATTGTGCAGAGGCAGTGAATGTGGCTCCTGTTGATTGGTTAATGCATGGCCAGAATGCTGTTGAGCTTTACAGTTTGCAATGCCGTAAGACATCATTGTCACACGACAAGCTGTTATTTGGATCAGCAAAGGAAGCTGTACGAGCCCTTGCACAGCTAGCTCTTTTTGGAAAGGAAACTCCAAAAAATTTGAATTGGAGAAGTGTATGTGGGAAAGATGGAGTTCTTACCAAGGCAGTTAAGGTAATGATTCTCTCATTCTCTCTTCTTTGATCATATTATACCCACATCTGCAAATTTTGAAAGCTCCATAAAGTTTTGGAACTAATTTGTTTGTTAATTAGTTTTAGTCACTGTGCAGATATCTAATTCTTTACTTATTTTTCTTGTTACCCTTATTTTTTACAGACAAGAGTAAAGATGGAAGAAGAGAGGCTAAACTGTCTTCCAACTCATTTTAAGTTGCTGAATATGGACAGTGGGTTTGATTTGGACAAGGAGAGAGAATGCTTCTTTTGTTTCTATGACTTGCACCTATCTGCTGTAGGTTGTGATTGCTCTCCTGACAGATATTCTTGTCTTAAGCACACAAATTTGTTCTGCTCATGCGGAACGGACAAAAGATTTGTTCTGCTTCGATATACTATAAACGAGCTAAATAAATTGATTGAAGCATTAGGAGGAGAATTGCCTGCTATCGAGGTGTGGGCAAATAAAAACTTCGGAATGGTTTCTGCTGATGCCAATGAAGTTTGCATAGATAAATCAGTCATGGAGAGAGACATATACGAAACCAAGAGCCATGAAGAAGTGGAAATCTCAACTGGTACAAGAACCAGGTATTGTTCAAATTTAAATGTAACTGAGATTCCTTATATTGATAATAAGGTGGATAAGACAGCTTCTCTGGATTTAAATCTTGATGTTATGTCTGGTGAAAATGAAAACTGTTTGATGGATATTGCTGATAACCATCATATTAAGGGTGTTTCAGTAGAGGAAAAAGTATGTTGTTCAGAGGCCGGAAAGGAACAGGACAACATGGAACTTGGTGGTGACAGTATCCTATCACACTTGTCTTCTGTTGTGAAGACAGATTTTTCATCACGTACAAGGGATGTTCATAATTCTAGTACATTTGATGGTGGAAAATTTGCGGTGGATCTGCAAATGGATTCACATTCTGGAAAGCAGCCCAACAATGTATTGAAAAAGGAAGTCTCAGACACAACAAATACAAGTATATCTTTGGCAGGCGAAAGCTGCCTAATGCAAATGTTTGGTACTTCTGTCAAGCCTATAGGTTTGGGATCTGTTGTCCATGGAAAGCTGTGGTGCAGTAAGCACACAATATATCCAAGAGGTATGGCACATTAGGATATTTTCTGTGTTTGGAGATTTTACCTTTTACAGTTTTTTTTTTTTGAACTTTTCTACATTTTGGTAATTTTTTGAAGGTTTCAAGAGTCGAGTTAATTTCTTTAGCATTCTTGATCCAACAAGAATCTGTAACTATATATCTGAAGTCATTGATGCTGGATTTCTTGGACCTCTTTTCAAGGTATCATTCCTGACCCTGTTCCTGTTTTTGGTTTGAAAATGAAATCATATTTACAAATTACTGTTTCTTGATCTCTGTTATTTGTATTTCATAGCCACAAATTTTGTTGGTTTTAATTGTCATGAAATCAATAATCTGCCTGCTTCATCACCTTTGTAGTCCATTTATTTTATGATTTTCTTGTTATAAGATTGAGGTTGGCCATTCAGCACATGAAGGCTAATAGAAATCCTCTCTGATGTTGCTGAAAACTGCATTAACCCAGAAATTACAGAAACTGCTTCTTTAGCATTAAGTATATGATTAATGCTTAGTTGATTATAATTAAATTTTATTTTTTATTCATAATTAAATGATTAAATAAATATTAAAATAATAAAAAATATCAAAATCTTGTCAAATGCATTTTTAGTGCAAACAAGCACAACACAAATGGTATCATATATAGTAAATTTTGTATTATTTTGTCCAATACACATATCAAGTAATATACAAGTACAATACAAAATTGTTTGTATTGTCCATCAACTACTAAACAGCATACAAAATAGCTGTTCTATGTTGTTTTCCTTGTCCTGTATCTCAGTGTATATCATTTAACATTAATCAATGAATTCATTTTTAAAGACATAAAATAAAATAAAAATTCATTTTTTTATTCAACATACTAAAAGAAATTGGAATTGTATCAGCACCAACCTTTAGTTCGTAAGTGAAGTAATATGTTAAAAGTTTAATTTCTTACTAAGCATACAGCGCAAAATATAAAAATAAGTCAAAATTAAGTTTCATCGTTTATAAAAAAAAGTCGTCGAGCTTTTGTTTCAGATCATTTGAAAATTGGATAAATTAAAGATCAAGCTTGATCAGTTTCATTGATATGCAAAAATTTACGACTTAGTAAAGATTTGAAAGAACAACTTTTTTGTTTAGAAGTATTTTTCGAAAACAAAAAAATCAATACGAATGAATTTTGTTCAAATTTTGTTCAAATAATGCATTACTTTAAAGAATTATTTAATAAAATATTATAAACAAAAACAAATTATAAAATAATTTCCCACAAAAAACTTGCTGTTTAATTTAATGTTAAAAGTTTGGCTGCTCCACGCGAAAAGGAGGTTCCGTATATTCTTGAAATAAACAGATTATTACCATGCAAGAATTAATCTTAAATAAGAAATAATTAATCTTGGAGAAAATTTAAAGAGCTAGAGACAAAATATATGAAACCAGAAACATAAAAAAGAAAAAAAAAATCATCACATTGTAAAATCTTGGCTCCTTCAATTTTCTATACACATCATTTGTTCAATATTGAAAAAGAAAAAGAAACCAAAATTCATTGCTATTCTATTATTCTATTCTATTGGTGTTCCATTGTAAAAAGAATGAGAGTGCATGTAGAATATAATAGCAGAACTAAAAGACTGATCAGGTGTGGGTCACTTGAACAAACAATATATGATAAAACAACAGAAGGCTTTCAAGAAACACCAAATCAAGATATCGCTAATCGGAGAGGGGAGGATAGCTTTGTTATTCAGCGGCGCACCATCGATTATGTTATTCAGTTGTTGCGTTGTTGCTGGCGGCATTGGTGGTGGTGGTGCTGGGTTGGCGGTGGCGGTGATTGTGAGCATTGTGAGGGAGAAGATGAGAAGGAGAAGGAGGCGAGTGGAATTGATGTTTTCCATCACAGAGAGAGAGAGAGAGAGAGAGAGAGAGAGAGAGGTTAGAGAAAGAGAGGGTTTGGTTTGTGTTGTTGAGTTTCTTTTTTTTTTTTGGAAATACATGTTGTTGAGTTTCTTGCTTTAGAAAGAAA
>NW_026897526.1:0-34573 GCF_033153095.1 Gastrolobium bilobum | reverse complement strand
AATGAGACTAACAATTCCTTGCCTAGAAAGGAACCTTGTGATGATGATCTTATAGAAAGCATGGAAAACATAAATTTGGATGGCAAAGAGAACAATGAAAGACAAAAAGAAGATGAAGCAAACAATGAAGACACACCAAGTCAACAAATCAATGACGGTAACAATCTACCACAAGATTGGAGAGTAGCTAGAGGACACCCCATTGATGTGGTAATTGGTGATATATCCAAAGGGGTAACTACTAGAAACTCAATTAGAAATATTTGTAATCACTTAGCATTTGTTTCTCAAATTGAGTCTAAGACCATAAATGAAGCAATTATTGATGAACATTGGTTTTTGGCAATGCAAGAAGAACTAAATCAATTTGAAATAAATCAAGTTTGGGAACTTGTGCCAAAACCAAATGATATCCAATAATTGGAACCAAATGGGTCTTTAGGAATAAACTTGATGAAAATGGCATAATTACTAGAAATAAAGCTAGACTTGTTGCGAAAGATTATAATCAAGAGGAAGGTATTGATTATGATGAAACCTATGCTCCCGTTGCTAGATTAGAAGCTATTAGACTATTACTTGCACTTGCATGTATAATGGATTTTAAACTCTTTCAAATGGATGTCAAAAGTGCCTTTTTAAATGGATACATTCAAGAAGAAGTGTATGTTGATTAACCTCCCGGTTTTGAAGATCATGATTCACCTAACCATGTCTTTAAACTCAAAAAGGCTTTATATGGTTTAAAACAAGCTCTAAGAGCTTGGTATGAAAGATTAAGCAAATTTCTTTTAGAAAAAGGTTTTTCAAGAGGAAAAGTGGATACAACTCTCTTTATAAAGAAGAAAAATGATCATCTATTATTTGCACAAATCTATGTTGATGACATTATATTTGGTGCTACTACTGTTCGCCTTTGTGAAGAATTTGCCAACCTTATGCAAAGTGAATTTGAGATGTCTATGATGGGAGAGCTCAACTTCTTTCTTGGTCTCCAAATAAAGCAACAAAAGGATGGAATATTCATCAATCAAGCTAAATATTGCAAGGAGTTACTCAAAAAATTTGGAATGGACAACTCTAAGGCTATTGACACTCCCATGAGTACGTCTTGTTCTTTAGACAAGGATGAAGGAGGTAAATCCATAGAAATTACTAAATATCGAGGTATGATCGGCTCACTCCTTTACTTAACCGCAGGTAGGCCCGATATTATGTTTAGTGCGTGCATGTGTGCTAGATTTCAAGCTAATCCTAAAGAATCACACTTAAGTGCCGTAAAAAGAATTATGAGATATCTTGTAGGCACTTCACAAATGGGATTATGGTACCCTAAGGGTGCATCATGTGAGTTAATAGGTTATTCCGATTCCGATTTTGCGGGATGCAAATTGGATAGGAAGAGCACAAGTGGCACTTGCCACTTTCTTGGTTGCTCTTTAGTGTCTTGGCATAGCAAGAAACAAAATAGTGTGGCTTTGTCCACGGCCGAAGCAGAATATGTGGTGGCCGGTAGTTGTTGTGCTCAAATCATTTGGATGAAACAACAACTCAAGGACTTTGGGGTTGAACTTGATCACATCCCTATAAGGTGTGATAACACTAGTGCTATAAATCTCACAAAAAATCCCATAATTCACTCTAGAACTAAACATATTGATATTAGACATCATTTCATAAGAGACCATGTGCAAAGTGGAGATTGTATCTTGGAATTTGTGGAGTCTTCCAAGCAATTGGCTGACATCTTCACCAAACCCCTCCCAAAGGAAGTATTCTACAACTTAAGAAGAGAAATTGGTCTCATTGATCCATCCTACATATGATTGCATCATCTTACTCCATGTCATGCTTAAATCCACCTAATTTTGCTTTTGAAAAACTTCACATATTTTGTTATGAATCATTTTCCATGTATAAAAGGGAGTATATATTTTATATGGACCACCTCCCTCTTTCTTCCATCTGTTTCGTCTCTCAAATAAAGCCCAGAACCCTTGCGTAATCGATTACCTGAACAATGGTAATCGATTACCACGAAGGGTAACCGATTACCAATCCCTGGTAATCGATTACCATGCGTATTAAGCCTTTTGAAATTCAGCAAATAGAACCAGCATCCGAAACCATCTCTTTCCAAGTCGTTCCCGTTTCTCCTCAAACCAAAGGGCTTCCCTTTTATTTTTCACTAAGGACACATTGTGGTGGCTCTTCGCGCGTTTGAATATCTAGGGCTTCTAACCTCATTTCTTTTCTTCAATCGGTTCCCCAAGGTTTGAATCCCTAATTTCAGTTGATTATCTAAACCGTGATGAATCTGCATCATATTTGTTTTCTTTTTCTTTTTCTGCTGTTATTCTGGTATCATCGATTCCCCTCTTGCATTCGCTGGTATCCCTAAAATTTTTTTCCATTGATTCTGAATGCATCAGATGACTGCCTTTATTTTTCTCGCTGGTTTGCATTTTTTTTTCATCTCATATCTGTTCTGTCATTTTTTTTTGAGTGAATAATTTCGCATCTCTTTGTTCCATTCATTCGGTTACTTTGTATTGAATATGGCTGAACTCTCGTGGAAATTTTTTTAAATTGGTTACTATAATTAAACGTTGGTTATATACTCCTGAGTAATTTTGTTTAAACTGGTTACATTCATTCGATTACTCTTTTTGCTGATGGCTATCCCAATTTGTTCCCCTGCCATATCATAATTTAAATTTGGATGCACTAATTCACTTCATGAATACTGATGTTGGATGCTACTTGTCACATGCCTCACTGCCATATCAGATCGCAAATTTGGATGCCACTTATCATACTCCACTAACCGTATCCTTTTAATAATTTGTATGATACATTATTCTGTTTCCTAATTATATTGATCCCTGCGCTCTATGGATAATCTTGTATGATGCTAATATTGGTCTGAATCATAAGTATCACCAATTGAGTGCTGTTATTTCTCCACTAAAATACCTATTAACTACCTGTCATGCTTGGATTGATGCCTGCATACATACACTATCTCACTTTCTTAGTTCTGTCAGCTTACCTTTATTCGGTCAATTTTTTTAATATATGCACACACCCCTGGTGGCTGCCGAATACTTATCCATTTCTCCATACCATGACTCAATTATTTATGGCTGAACTGCATATTTTACTGCACCGCTTATCCATACTATGAATTGGTTAAATCATTCTATATTGGTATATGCTTGCTATTTGCCATTTGTTCGCATACACCAAACTGCACATATATATTTCGGCTGAACATCTACTCATGTAGAAATCACATTGCTCACTTGCTCATATACCCTGACTGCTGAGTTGCTATATTTTTTTTTTGGAATCTAACTTCATGAAATTTTCTTATGTAGGATTTCCATTTGCCTCTTGCTACTATGGCCTCATCCTCTATTCACAAGAGACCCCGCGGTTCCTGTCTTCATGGCAAGTACTTCTCTACAGCTGCTAAATATGCCACATTCAAGGAACATTATGCCTCCCGCCAAGTCATTGCTTCAAAATGCTTGGATATCCAATTCATGAGTGATGAAGGCTTTGGAATTTGTAATCTCCTGACTCATGCTGGAGTCCTATGCTTGACTCTCTTCAACGAGAGATATTCAGAAGATATGGTTCGGGCCTTCTACTGCACTGTCAGCTTTGCAAATGACACACTCAAGGCCAACATCAAGGGCAAGCTCTTTTCAGTACCTCCTGAGGAATGGCCTTGTATATTTGGTCCTGCCTACAGTGGACACAAGTATGGTGTGTATGATTTTCCTGAATATAACAAAAAACACCTTCACGCAGTCAATAGTGGAACCCGACATCATAGTTACTCAATCAAAGTTCAGCATCTCTTTGTTGACTATAGACAACCGTATTCTGCATTACGTAGTCACTCACATGCTGTCACCGCGACCCTCTAACTACTCTCGGGTGCTTGATGCTGATATCTTTCTGATGTGGGTTATCCGTTCTGGAATTAGTTTCAACTGGCCCTATTATATCTGCTCACAAATGATTAAATCTAAAAACTCTTCTGCTGCACTTCCTTATGCTACTGCCATTGCTGAGAATCTGCGTCATCAGCAACTCTTTATGGATGGTGATATTCTGTCCGATGAAATTCACCGCCTTGGCATGAATTTACTGGCCCAAATGCAAATCAAAAAAATTAATGGTATATGGTGTAAAACAACTGCTGTTCCTGAAGCCGGAGCAGCCCCTGCTGACATTGCCGAGGACACTGATCCTCCAGCCGCTGATCATCCTGCTGACTCTTCTTCCTCCGCAGATCATACTTTGGGTTCCATTCTCACATCTCTTAACCGGTTAAACACTGCTGTGGAATCCGGCTTTGCAACTGTGAACTATAGGCATGCTAATATGGAGCTTCGTCTGAAGCGCATTGAGGACTATCTTCACATTCCTCCTCTTCCATCTCTACCACCACCGCCTCCACATGACTCTGATGACTTTTAGTCCTTGATATTTATTTTTTATGCTTTTGGACTTATCTTATGCTTCTATTTTGCTATGCTATGCTACTTTGGATATTTTGCATCTCTAAGACTCTAGCTTTATGGACTATAGTTGCTTAGATTATGGGCTATTATGACCTCTTGTGGATTATTATGTATTCCTCTCGTTTTTTGCATGCATTATTTCAAGATTTCTATTTATCCACTCATGCTTTTTGATGTTGTCAAAGGGGGAGAAAGATACATAAATTGAGACAATCATAAGCATATATTAAGGTAAAGAGGGGGAGAATCAAATTCAAATATAAAAGGGAGATTAGATGACACCTTGTATGTCAATCATATATCAAGGGGAGTTTCAATACTATATCTGTCTAAATACATGCTATACTAATCCTTCTCTCAATTTGAGTTTGTCATCATCAAAAAGGGGAAGATTGTGGAACCAATGCCTTTACGAAAAGAATATAAAGGTTCAACGATTTCAATGATAACAAACAAGCATGGAAAGAAAGCTTCAAGGTGCAACCATCAAAAAGAAGTCTAAACAAGATCAAGACTCAAGCTTCAAGAGAAGTCTCTAAGTCCAAACTCAGAGTAATATACTGTAGGACTTAGGATTATTTGTAAATTGATTCCTTACAAGAATGAAGCTCAAAGTATTTTTCAAATACATGCATTAAATTATCAATTGACGTTCAAATACATTCCCAGCATGAAAATACTATTTTCAATGTTCATAAAATGTTTAAACAATATTTGAAAATGATGTGAATCAAGATAAAACCATTTTAGGGCAAAAACCAACCTTTCAACAGGTTGGTAATCAATTACCAAACAATGGTAATCGATTACCCTTCATGGTAATCAATTACCCACTCAATGGTAATCGATTACCTACTGTACAGAGACAAAAATAACGGCTATAAAACGGCTAGTTTGCGAAAATGAGTAGGAAAAAGGCCATGGGGGCCCTCTATAAATAGAGACTACTGTTCCCATTGATGGCACACACTTATTAATCATCATTACTCATTAATTCTCATCCTATTTGCATTATTCTTGTCTTCTTGATCATAAATTCTATTTGAGCTTTATTCTTGTAAGAGTGTCATATACCATTGTTCTTCAACTTGTGTTATTTGTACTTTGAGAGTACTTAGCCATTATTAAACACCTTCCTTGATTACTTGAGTAGCTAGGGGAGTGAACCCTACACACTTGAAAGGTCACCAAATTCCTAAGAAAATTTGGAGTGAAAAAGTGTAAGGCATCAAGAGCCCGAAGTCTTGAAAAGTTGTAGTGGTTTGTCAAGCACCCTCAAGCTTGATAGTTAGTGAAAAGAATTGATCGAGAGGCTTCAGTCTGGACGTAGGTCACAGTGGTGGTGACCAAACCAGGATACATCTAGTTTGCAATTTCTCTAACCTTAATCTCTTTATTTAAGTATTAAAATTGCATCTTAGATTGTCTTTATATATTCGCTTGCTTACTTTGTTGATCACTACACTTGCTTTTTTAATTAGACATTTCCTTATTAAATCACTTTATAGAAGAAATAGTCCTTAAAGCATCAAAGGAGGTACTTTGCGAAAAGATTTTGTAAAACTCAATTCACCCCCCTCTTGAGTATCGAAGCCACCTGCCCAACAACCAGCAGTGTTGTTTCCACAACACTGCCTTTCCTCTCTGGTTAAGCTGTCTGAAATCCCTTCCTTATGGAAGTTCCTTTCTCAGTATGTGTTCAATTTCCATTGATACACAATGAATATAGCTCACTTAACCAGAGAAATACAAAAGCTTCAGTATAAGAGTTTTGAAAATAGTTCTTTAAGAACTTCACAGTTTTTATGTTCCACAAATAGCTTAGCCCATGGTTACTACTTTAAACATAATTATTTCAAACTGAAATCCCATAGACCCGAGATTCAGTTCAGAGATAACGAGTGGAATAGAAGAGAAATAACACGTATATTTAACTGGAAACAAATTAGGTTACAACAAAGTAAAAATGGAGAAATATGGTTGTTGCTCGTGAGGAGTCTCAAGTGGGCGATACAGAATAGAGAAGAAGTTATTGTCACTTAACTAATGCTAAAACTATAGAACTGAAAACGTAAAACTACAAAATAAACTAAGTGATCTCTTCTTAAGGAATTCGATGATTTTCTTCGTGCTGGAACATCCTATTTATATGCAGATGAGTGGATGAAAAAACTTGTAATTTCCATTGAGTTATTTTCTTGACTGCATGAAAGGGGCGGTGTGAATAGTACTCAGAGGGACACAAGTTTCTTGGATGGGACACTTATTGTTGAGATTTGCCTTTTCTTCTGTAGTCCCCCATGCCTTGCTTTTCTTTTAGCCAATAGGAACTCTTTATTCCCTGCTGTGCACGTTTCTCCCCACTTGATTGTTGTACCTCTTATGCTTTATGGAAGCTTCTTTTAAGCGTTACCTGCAAAGTGTATAGAGGGATAGAGTTAGTGGAGTAGGTGTATTTAATGTTCCCATTCCGTTCCCCTTTTTCTATATTTTCCAAAGGATTACGTCATCATCTGTTTCTCACTGTGTTTTTGTCATAAAGATATAAAACATGTATTTTTAGTGTTGAAGTTGCTCATCAGATGAGGGAACGTATGGTATTATGGGAACGAATTTTCGTCCCATCAACTATCTAATACGATTAACTCAGCTTATGCAAGACTTTTTTAAAAAAGAAATTGTATTGATGACAGAAGAAACTTATTTCTTTGACTTTTGGCACGCCTGGCGTTTTTTTGACATTTCTCCCATGTAATTACTAGCAAAAAGTATTACTTTACCATTTCTGTGTATTCTTATTCTTCTTCCCACAACATTCCCTTATTTCTCACCCAACAACCAAATCTTTCTAGTGTCTTCTCTATTACCTTTTCCATTTGTTCATTACCAATAGCACAAAAAATCACATCAACTTAACCTACACCCTAATTTTGGATTCTTAAATTTCCAATTCATCAAAACCTACTTGTCTCTCTATGATTGCAAACATGCCATTAACATCCATGGAGTTGAAAACTCACTTGTCTTTTTGCAATTGGAAACATGTCATGATCAATTTATTAGCACCTTTTTTAGGGGTTAAAAATATGGTTGGAGGTAATTTTTTGGGTTGGAATCTGCTTGTCTTTCTGCGATTACAAACATGTCATTACTATCTTGATTGGTTGTATTGCCTTATTACCATTTTGGTTACCAAAACAATTATTTTGTGTTTTTACAATTTTAGGCCTTTTTAGAATTTAGCCAATATAACAAATATTTCTCTATGAATGGAAAGCTTAGTTTTGTGGAAATTTTAGGATAGATTGGTAATTGCTTATGTTTTTCCATAGTTGTACCTTAGTTATGCAGAAATACTTAAGTACATTTTCATGGAATTTATGTTTTACCAATATTAGTGTGAATATTAAGAAGATAACAATAGTTTATTCTAGATTGTTGTTTGTTCGTGATTAAATCATAAATATCACGTTTTGTATTATGATTTCAAATCTACGAACCATTCTAGCTAGTAGACTGTTACATTGGTCCTGCTACATATTCTCCATATCTTTTAGAAGATAGTCATACTTCTCTAACTTTAATTTGAATTTACAGAGTGATCCTAAATTCTTAAATTATAAGGATAATCTCCTCCACACTTATCCCTTAAACAAGTTTTTATGTACTACATAAATGGGGTAAGCCCTGAGAATTTAGATCCTCATCATTACACACTTGCATACTAATGTCATCCTTAACTTGTGCATTGTTGTGCCTTTTGCAGGTACAATCTCATAACTTCGCAACTGCACCTCAAAACACAAGTATTAGTATTAGGACAAGTATGTTTTATCCTTGATCCTAAACTGAAACATATCTTAATCTCCTCATGCATATGTTATATCAACTTTGAGATTTATTCTTTATGACTTGAAATTTGTTATTGATTTTGTTTTAATGCTTAAATTAACTTTTTTTAGGCATTTGCTTTTTTTAATTAATAGAAGACCTTGGATAAAAAGTTTATTATTTTAAGTATAATTTTTGGTGAAATAATATTATATTATAATTTTTCTCATTGAACATTAGCATCGTGTTTTGATAAGACTAAGGTAACGCTAGAGTTAGATCTTATTATGACATTTATTGGTGGATGTAAGTAGAAAAAATTGTAGACAAACTAACGATTATAATATTTGGCCTAATGGTAAACACTGAGTCTAATAAAGTGATATTGTAGCTAAGGTCAAAGTTTGATTCTCAAAGAACATGAATTGCTAGAATTATTTTAGGGGAAATATTGATGATAGGCTAACATCCTATATTGGCAAGGTCAAATGGGTTATAGTCAGATTGAATTGTAGGTTTGATTGTTGAAAACTATTGTTGAGAAAGGAAATTATTTCTTGTGGACTTGCATAATGTCTTAACAAGACCTAGATAATATCAAAATTAGATCAACTTTATGATATTTACTAATAAGCTTAAGTAAGAAAAAAATGTATCGTAATCAACCATGATAACTTTTGGCCTAATAGTAGATGCTCGATCCAACACAATTATGTTGATATGAGGAAAATTATTTTGGACTGACTACATGGCCCAAAAGGCTAACCTAGTAAAACAGGCCCATAAATGCCTCTTAACCAGGTTCAACAAGTTGACACCTACTACAACCATGGAACACCTAACTAACGATATTGTGATAGTATATGACCTGGCATAAAAGCAAAGCTTTCCCATCACGCTACCTATAGAGGGCTAAACCTTACTTCCTAAATTAGAGACTCACAAGCCATATAGTAACATATTTATCTTACCCATAAACACAAGGCTCTTTCCCTAAAGAACACCCTTTCTTTTAACACAAACTCCATTTGACTCATACATTGACTTGAGTGTCAAATTCCTTGCATGTGCACACCACTGTTCGTCTGCAAGAGTTATGACGGATCCTATCATACTAATGCATGCCAATGACAGAGAGGAACAAACTTGTTGTCCAAGCGAGCCTTTCCTAGGCCCATTGGGACAAGTAGCTAACGCCTCCTAGGCCTAGCTACCTTATGGCAATATGAGCTCAAAATGATGGGTTCATAACATATGCCATACTCATTTTTGGTTTACCTTATCACATAAGATCCATACTATATAACATAGGTCTAAAATCATATGCTAGTCCATATCATTAAACATAAAATTGGTGTGTGATCGAATTAAACTTCTTTAATAAGCTCAACTCATTTAATAACCATATAGAGTACTAGCATTACTTCGTGGCCCCATAAATAAATGGAAGATAAAGTGATCTACCTTCCACATTTGGTTGTCGTGGCGATCCATTCTTTTATCCTATTAACCACGTATCAGTTAAGAGCAAGGATACCATATTAACTCTTTAGTGATCGAAAGAAATTTTTTCCCAAACTAGGAATCTTCTTCTATAAACTCCAAAAATGGATCTATGAACACCTTCATGATCCCTTTACCGTGCATATATTTATGAGTTTTATATAAGTCATTTGAGTTCTATCAGTCTTTTATGGATAACTTACATCTTATAGGGATGATGAATCCTTTCGACTTGTCCATCTATACTCATCCCTCAAGTCATGCCTAAAAGTATTTGATGACAACCTCAAGTCTAAAGATGATCTGCACTACCAAATGATAAGAGACTATATCCAATGATACATGTTGTAAGGATTCATATCTTGGCGGGTCAATTTCGTACCTTATATCACTATGTATGTAACTTGATATCATGCTAGTCTAATTTAGTCAACTAATGCCCTATCTCGGTGACTCTAGACTAGGAACTAATTTAGCATATAATCAAATAATGTATTCGAGTCTTCATGATCATTATCTCATTATATATCATCGGGATACAACTTGATTATCCTAAGGGCCTTCATCCATTAAAATGCATCCAAACAGGGAGAGATGATAATATATAAATTAATGCTCAAATATTATTTATGAAAAATGACAAAGAACATAGTGTTATCTGACCAATCTGATTGTTTTTAGGACACCTATACTAATAATGTGTCCATTTCAACTACTAAAAGAAATTAATAGTCAAGTCATTAAACACGACAAACAACTCAAAAGACAACAAAATGTCTCCTTGTTTCAAAATATAAGGACTTGAATTACAACCCAATCCTTACAACAAACCATCAGACATAATTCTCGAAGAAAGGGATACACTAGACAAACCTAGATCGAAATTTGAGGAACACAACCTTCAAACATAATCCATTAAGAAGGGCACACTCTAAATGAACCTTGGGAAAAATATTAGGACTAAACCTCTATACATATCCCTTGAAGGACACCATCTGGACAAATTCAACGAAAACCGAAGGAACTAAAACCTCCAACAACAAACCTTGAAGAAATGCATAAACCCAAGATCAAACCATCTAAGATCCAAATTGCACATGCAACTTGGCCATCGAAATTATATTTATCAAACCAGCCAGTAAACCTATCTCAGTAATCACCAACTCCACAAAGTTCTAATTTAGTTTATCATAGCCTTTTCCAAGTCTGTTTTGAAAGCCATAAAACCTCTGGCCCCTTTTATTCTCCTCATGGAATGAACACCATCCTAGACAACAATTATATTGTCTTGAATATGCCTATTAGGACAAAGATGACCTAATACGGAGAAATAAGCTTTTGAAGAACTAGCTTTAGTCTATTAATAATAAGCTTCTTAATGCCTTTATATAAAATAGAGCAAAGTGAAATTGGCCTGAATTGAGCTAATTTCTCGGGCTTTGGCAGTCTTAGGTATCAGGACCAGAAGAGTTTTATTTAGAGTTCAAATAGTTCCTAGGTGGCTCCACTAAACAGCTATATCCCTGCAAATCTGATCGCCTAACATGTGCCAATTTTTTTGGAAAAAATCTCCAAAAAGCCATCTTCACCAGGAGCTTTTAAGGGGCCCATTGTGAAAAAGGCCTCTTTAATCTCCTTACTATTAATGGAAGAATTTAACCAAAATAAATCATCTTCTACCAGAGGGGGCCAAGCTGAGTCAGTTTTCAACCAAGGTTTAGTACCGGTCTAAATAGAGCTCTTATTTGCTTTCTAATGCACTTTATTTATTATGCTTTCATTAAATGCGAATAAAACCATTACCAATAACCTTTAAAGTAATACCATATTTATGTGGGTCCCTCGGATCTGCCGCAACGACAGATAAAGCTATGCGGATCCTGGCGAAGATGTGTCTGCGTCAGATAACTTTACTCTATCATAGAAGCAGATATACTTTCCCCTTTTGTCGTACACATATTTCAATTTTAAATACTATATTAAAAAGTTGTCAAAATTTGACGTAAAATAAGTTAATCTAAATATGCTTTTTTTTAGGTAAATAATCTACCTATGTTTTAAATAAGTTAAAAAGTGTTAGCTTAATTACTATGATTAAATGGTAATATTAAAGTTGTGGATACAATTTCTTTTGATAGTTATTCATTGATATTATGTAAGTTATTGTGTTTCTATCAAAGTTTGAGATGTATCTTATAGTTAGACAATCTAGGATATATATGAGACTCGGTAAATTCTAACAGTTATAAGCCATATATGGCTAAGATATAACATATAAAATTAACATTGCAAATAATTTTTTTTTCACAGTAAATGAAGAGCATTAGTAAAAAGAATATTTCCTTTTTACCAAAAATAAAATAAATAAATATTTCTTTAAATGATCTTAAATTCACTTAAGTTCTTCTGCATCATATTGGTGTATATATCTGAAGAAATTGAGTTTTTTTAAATGCTATCTTAAATTTCGAATCTGCAAAATCAAAAGATCAAGGATATTTATTTAATTGTTATTTAACTTTATTTGCAATAATTTTTTTAAGGAATACAAGTTTACATACTAAAAAATGCACATGCTTCAAAATATTTATCGTATTGTACTGGATTTTTTTTTTAGTATTTTTGAATACTTCTAATTTAATCTTTTAATTACTTTTTAGATATTAAAAATATGGAAAAAAATATTTTTCGTTTTAAATGATACAACTTGTGTCATTTCACTCTCATAAAGAGGTGAGGCTCACACCTTTATTTTTTTTGTCCACTCTCTCTTCCTTTTATCTATTTATTTCTCTCACTTAAAATGACACAATTTTACATTCTTTAAAATGACACACACTTTTATCTAAAAATATTAAAACAAGTATCCAGTATAATAGGTATGGAATATTGGGACGATAATTATTTTCAAGTATACGCATTTTTTAGTTATAATTAAAGTTAGCTAATAATTAACCTTTTATGCCTTAAAACATTTAATTGAAAATAAAGTTCAATAATAATTAAAGAGATATCTTTAATCTTTTGATTGTGTGGACTGGAAATTTAAGATGGCACTTAAGGAAAAAATTAATTTCTTTTAGTTAGACCAATATGATGCAGAAGCACTTGAAAAGTAAATTTAAGATCATTTAACGAAAGATTTAATTTTTATCAATGGTCCTTCATTTACTGGGAAAAAATAATAAATTACTTGCAATAATAATTTTATGTGCTATATCTTTTTTTTTTAGTACATTGTGTGTTATATCTTAGCCATAACTGTCTTATAACTTTTAGCATTTGACGTGACTCGTATTTATATCCATGCTTCTTAGATTATCTAACTATAAGATTGTGATATATATATATATATATATATCACAAACGTCAATAAAAACACAAATAATAATCACATATAATATCAATGAATAACTATCAAATGAAATTAAATTCAAAAACTTTAAAGCTATAGCAGATAATAAAGGAACAACTATTTCTATTTATCTTTACTAATTCAATCACCATAATTCTCTGATCCTACACTAGACCTTGCCAAGACATAATCGAGCTTATCACTAGGCCAAAAATAATAATTGTTAGTCAGGATGCAACTCTTTTTATTTACTTCTATTAGAGCCTCATATGTTTAATCTAACTTTGTATTCAGGAAATCAAATCCATGACCTCAACTCTAACAAGGGTAAATAAAAAGAGTTACTTCTTGATTAACAGTTATTACTTTTGACTTAGTGAATGCCCAATCCAACATTAGCATTTGGATATGTCAAAGTTGTGGATAGGTCAAGGTCGTGAATAATTTAACATAACCAATACCATTTTATTTTAAGAATTAGCACTCTTTAAACTCATTTATAACATATTTAGATTATCTTAACGGAAAATGATTTCTCCTTTGAGGAAAAAATAAAATAAAAATTAAGGAGTGAGATCCATCATTTTATGAGTTTCTGTCTCATTTTCTCTCATTGGCAGTTAATACATATTATACAGAATCATTTAAGTAGGAAATTTCATATCATTAAAGGAAAAATTTAATTTTTATAAATGCTCCTTTAATGTGACTGAAACAAGAGAACAGTGTGTATACGAAAATGTGGTAATTCAGTTGGCGCATAGGAGTTGAGTAACTGGGGTGGGATCATGTGTTTGATTCTTTTCAGTATTCATCCCGAATCAGACTAGTCGCGAAGAGATGAACCGATTGAAATATTTTCAAAAAGAAGAAGAGAAAAATGTGTATCATGTTAAAGTATATAAAATTGTGTTATTTTAAGTGAGAGAAATGATAGATTATGGAAGAAAAAGTGAGATTGTGTTATTTTAAGTGATAGAAAGAGATAGATTATGAAAAAAAAGTGAGAAGAAAAATTTTAAAAGTGTAGATCCGAAGAGAAATTTCCCAATGGTTTACTGCAGAATCACTCATGACCCCGTGGTTTTTTTCGATCACATATGCCCCTGTGCTTTATAAAAACTAAGAAACCACAGGGGCATATGTGATAAAAAACATACCCTTTTACAAACCACAGATGCATATGTGATAAGAAAAAAACCACTGGGACATGAGTGATTCTGGAGTAAACCATTCTTTTCCCCTGAAAGAATAAATTATTGTTATCAAAAAAAAAAAAAAAAAATAAATTATTTGCATTGGCCCACATGATGTATTCATACATTGAACCAGTTAAGGTTCTTCCCTTTGCTGTCCTAAGCATCTTGTCTATATATATAAGCCCAATTACGTTTTCAACGCAAACTCGCCTTTTGTCTTGAGTGCTTCACTTTGCTTCTTTTGTCTGTTTCGTTGTGGCACTTCTTGCACTCCTCCTGAGTTACATAGGATGTGTTTCTCGTGAACTTTTTCTCTGGAATCTCGGCTTGATTTCGAGAAAAAGGTCCAATCTTGGCTTCTGGGGGTGTGTGATTCTGTGCAGATTTCCATCAGATAAGTAGCTGAACTTCCTCACTTATGACCCTCTGATGAAAGGTTTTTGCTTTGTTGTTATGAATCTTGGTTGAACATTTTGTTTTGCTGCTGGGTATTTTTTATTTGGCAGTATTGTTGGTCCCTCTGTTGGGTTGTGATTTTTTTGTATGTTGGTTGGGAGAATAGGTATCTGAAATGTTGTTTTGGAGAAGGGTTCTGGTTTGATTTTGGGGGCTGTTTTCACTTTGAAGATCAAGAGGGATATTAGGTGGGATTGAAAAAGGTGTTGGAAGATTGAACATACATTGGTTTTTTTTTTTTTTTTTAATCTGTAGGTTTGGTGAAAAGGACTTAAAAATGTGTATGAACTAGCAGCGTTTGAGGTGGAATGTGTTCATTGTTCTAATCTGTTTTGTTGTTTGTGAGAAGCAATGGAAGGGAATTTATCACAGGGAGGTATAATTCAAAGTGGGGCTTCTTTTGGTGGTTTTGATTTGCCAGGATCAATGCGGGTTCATCCTCAAGCACAACATCCACATAACATGAACCAACATCAAACTCACCATCCTTGCCAAGGGTCTTCAGTGCATTCCTCAATTCGTGATGGTTTTCCGCTTACAGTGGGAACCTTGCAGAACTGTGATCAGTCAATGAAAGAGTTTAGTCAGGGAGATAGGAACAAAAACTCAGCAAGTGAGGAAGATGATGAGGAAGGTTTTGATGGTCATCATGAATCAGGTAGAGGGAAAAAGAAGTCACCTTGGCAGCGGGTGAAGTGGACTGATAAGATGGTGAGGCTTATGATAACAGCTGTTTCTTATATAGGCGAGGACGCAACTTCTGATGGTGGTGGTGGTGGAAGAAGAAAATTTGTAGTCCTACAGAAAAAGGGTAAGTGGAAATCTGTTTCCAAGGTCATGGCCGAAAGAGGTTACAATGTTTCGCCTCAGCAGTGTGAGGATAAATTCAATGATCTTAATAAAAGGTACAAAAGGCTTAATGATATGCTTGGGAGGGGCACTTCTTGTCAGGTTGTTGAAAATCCTGCTCTGTTGGATGTAATAGATTATCTTTCTGAGAAAGAAAAGGATGATGTTCGAAAAATATTAAGCTCAAAACACCTCTTCTATGAAGAGATGTGTTCTTATCATAATGGTAATAGATTGCATTTACCCCATGATCCTGCATTGCAGCGTTCACTGCAGTTAGCTCTCCGAAGTAGAGATGATTATGATAATGATGATAGCAGAAGGTCCTATAATGATGATCACGATGAAGATGATCAAGATGGGGAAACTGATGATCATGATGACTTTGAAGAGAATTATGCTTCCCATGGAGATGGTAGAGGAATCTATGGGGCATTAGGGGGATCTATGAAGAGATTAAAACAAGGGCAAGGCCAAGAAGATGCTACTACTTTTGGAAATTCTTTGAATAATCAGGAGTACAACAAAAGTTCATATCCTCAAGGACAGACGGTCCAATCTGATGCTAATCAAGCTTTACCTGAAAGCATGAGAGCAGCTTGGTTACAGAAGCAATGGGTTGAATCTCGCGCACTTCAGTTAGAAGAACAGAAGCTACAACTTCAGGTTGAGATGTTGGAACTAGAGAAACAAAGATTCAAGTGGGAGAAGTTTAGTAAGAAAAAAGACCGTGAGTTGGAGAAGCTGAAGCTGGAGAACAAAAGAATGAAGCTTGACAACGAGCGTATTGCTTTAGAACTAAAGCGGAAGGAAATTGGCCCTGGCTCTAACTAGGTTGGCAGTCTTGCAAGCTTTTTGGCAGTGGCATTACATGCATGGTTTGTTTAGTTGAAGTTATACAATTTTTGATGGGGAAACTTAGGAAAGAATCAACCCCTTTAGTACTGTTTAGATTTTGGAATTTGCAAATTCCAGTAGGTGGTGCACAAAGATTACTAAATAGGGTTTTATTCTCTGTTGCCTATATTTAAATACTGGGTGTTTGAAATCCCTTTAATCTTTTGTTTTGGAATATTGAATTTCTTATGTTATATGTTGTCTGTCAGGACCTTTATCTAGCAGTTGTGTATGTTTTATATTCCTGTCATTTATTTAACTTTTCTGATAAAATAAATTTTTTAAGACTAAGAGAAGAAGAATATAAAGGGAAAGGAGGATAAAAGATGAGAAAAAAATATATACAAGAAGGAAAAATAGCCATCAATGTAGCAAAGCTACCCACTCCCTTAGCACGTCTGCAAGAAAAAGACCGTATGCTATCACCTTATTGAAGCCAAATGCCTAATGCCAAAGCAGCTGCTATCTGAAGAGATATTATAAAAATTGTTAGAGTTTGTTCCTTTTAATCAGAGATCTCGAATCTGAGCCCTAGGTGCAACGGTACTCGAATTGGACTAGTTGAGTAATCAATGAACTAGTTGGAAAACACAAAAAAATAAAATAAAATTGCCAGAGTTATGCTCCACCCAAATGCAACAAAGTGTAGTTGGCTTCTTTACTTGTATTAAAACCAGTAAAACTAGTCATAAAACACTGGTCCAACGACTTAGGACACATCCAACTTTCTCCTGAAAGGCCAAACAAACATTTCCTTAGAGCAGCAGTAGAACAATGTAAGAATTACTTTTCAAATCTTGAAATCATTGATGCACTGAACTTTCATACCTGCCATATATATAAAAAAAATCATAGATATTGGTTGTAGTTGTAGCTTAAGAGCTTCATGTAGTTTTATCTATCTCTTTTCAAAACATGATATTTTTTTCATAATAGAAAAAAATCGTTCAGATGAAGAGAAAATATTACAATGAATTTGGAGGATAAGTAATATTCCTTTACATAAAAGCAGAACACAAAAGAGCAAAGAAGAAATAAAGCACAATCCCTCAACATATATGTTAGGGAAACCCCTTATAAAGGCCATAAGGTTTACACCAATTAGAGGCCAAAAGCTTAATCTTATCCCAGATGAACTATTGTGCCATAGAAACCTCCTTAAAAATACAAGGGTTACAGTCCAATCAAATGCACCATACTATAGCTTAGATTGCACATTGTACATATATTTTGCCTCTTTACTTCTACCAAAGCCATGAAAGCTAATAATAAAAAAGAGTAAACACCCTTTCTGGTCCCTAACAAAAAACACGGTCCCCACTTTAGTCCCTTACAAAAATAAATTAGTCAGTTAATCCCTAACAAATTCAAAGTGGACCCATTTTAGTCCTTTTGAGAGACTAATATGGGTCTTTTTTGAATTTGTGAGGGACTACGATTTCAACTAAATGGGTCCACTTTGAATTTGTTAGGCACTAACTGACTAATTTATTTTTGTAAGGGACTAAAGTGGGGACCGTGTTTTTTGTTAGGGACCAAAAAGGGTATTTACTCAATCAAAAATTAATCCCCAGACCTTGGGAACACTAAACAACATTCACCATAAAGGCCAAACAAAGAAGAATAGTGTAAGAATTGATGTGGAACTGATTTTGAGTAAAGAACCACACACAAACACGAATAAGGGGAAAGAGCCTTATGCAACCTACCAACCTACAACATGTATAGCTAGATTTAATTTTGTTAAGCACAGCATTCCAAATAAAAGACTTGACCTTAGAGAGAGCTTTTGTTTTTTTTTTTATTTTGATATATCCAACGGTTCATTGATTATCCGATTAGTTTGGTTCGAGCATTGTTGAATCAATTATAGGGGGCATCTCTCCCAAGACTATTTTCTTTATTCGCTGGGCTCAAACTCAGGACCTTTGATTAAAGGAACAAGCTCCTTACCACTTGAACCAATTGTTGTTGGTTAGAGGGAGCTTTTAACTTCCAAAGGATTTGATCAATAAGGAAAGTAGCTCTATTCAGAGATGGCCATGCTTATTTCTGATAACCTGATGGCTAATGCTGAAGGGAATGAGTTTCAAAGGAAAATGCCCAAACCTTTTACTCACGAGAGCATGTTTTTAGACACCAAATTATCAAAACCGAAACCCTGTTTTTTCTTAGGACAATAACATACCTCCCAAACAGCTTCCTTGCAATTACGCAAGGGTAAGACTGCGTACAAAGAGTTTGCCCTCACCCCACCCTCGTTAGTCGAGATTTAATGGGAAGTAACATACCTCCCAACTCACCAAATGATCAATTCTCATATCTGTAACACTAGACTAAAGAAAATATATCATAATCTTTTCTATTGTTTGGGTAACTCCCACAGGGATATGGAACAATGATAACTAGTAGAGGGGAATGGTGGAGAGAATAGCCTGGATAAGGGTAATCTGATCCCTAAACAAATGATAATAATGGAAGTGTTTTTATTGGGCTAGTAATTTTCTGTGCTTGATTTCTAAAATTTTAGTGTTACCTTAAAAAAATGAAATTATAGCTATATGTGTGAAGTATTTCTTTTCTAGGTAGATTCTTGTAGGTGGGGAGATTTATTTTCATATAGTTCATATGCTAACATTGGAGTCTTGTCAATTTATTCTCAGACTATTGGCAAGTTTTCTTCGAAGTTCAACATCCATTTCTCACTCTTTCCTTTAATAGGCAGAGATTCTTTCTGAAAAACTCCTTTGGAAGTCCAAAATTCCATCTATGCTCATGTCTTATATTTGAACAGGGACTATGATTATTAATAATGATATATTGCATATTTATAGACCCATAATTGCTATATCTCCTAATAGTTGTGTGATGTGTTTCTAATACAGAAAAGTCTCCAGTTACTTTTACATGCACAGAAGGCAGTTAGATTTGGTGTAGCAATCTATGCTGTGTGTTCTGGGATTATAGCAATATATATATATATATATATATAGATTTAAATGTTTTGTTAGGAGTTTGAGGACTAAGTTTTGTGATATTGTGCATCGTACTTTGTTTGGAGGGGAAAATGCTCAGATTTTATGGGAAACTTCTGTCCTACGACCTGTTATGGTGAAAAGCTGTTTCATGGCTTCTCTAGTAGCCTGGTGTTTAGCATTTTTTTTTTTTCAAAAGAATTTTCTTGGTAGATATGCAGAGAGATTGTAGAGCTCTTCTGTGTTATGCAAAGAGATTGTGTTTGCCCTTTTGAGCTGTTATTTTTCTTTCTTTGCTGTTTCTTTTCTTTTCTTTTTTCCTTTATTAAGAGGATATTTCTTCCTCCACCTATATACTCCTTTAGTCGATAATTGAATTCTTCATTTATTCCGAAAAAGTTGTACTGTGAATACATAATATGCCATTGTTCTTGTATGGAATTAATCATGCATTTGTTCTATGTTTTTTTGTTCTGCAGTTATTGTTGTGTGAATAAAATTGAAATATTAAGATTTTTGAAGTGCTGCTCATAGAGGAGCCGCAATTACTGTAGTGTCTTAAATGTATTGAACATTATGAGTCCACTTTCTAAGCTAAGCTAACTTTTTGAGATGGCTGGTTCATGAACATGCTATACTGGGTTGCTGTCTAGAGAATCTATAATATAGAAAACTCTTAACTCAAAGTGGTAATCCACTTCAGTTTGGTCCTTTTGTTTAGTTGGCTCATGATTTGAGTGTCTAAGCATAGTATAATACTATATACTTCTACAATCATGTGGACACAGGACTAAGGTTTTCCTGTCTAAAATCTTGTGTTTTCTATCCTTGATATCTTTGTCATGCTCATGTGGTTTAAATCCAGTTTTAGTCCTTGTGATGAAATAAACAGTTTCTGTTATGTTTTGATATTGTCATTTATTTATTGTCAACTTTTAGCTAGTAATGAGGCTAAAAGTTAGCTACTTATTTTTAGGCTGTAATGTAGCTTCTAATTAACTCCTAATTAACCCCTTTATTACTCATTCCATGGATTGTAACCAAGCTGTACCCAAGAGACAAAGTGTGCAGTCCATGCACAAATTTTTCTCAATAATTTTCTCTTTCAATGTTTAGTTATGCTTAAATTTCACTTTTGTTTAGAAGAACGAGAGTGACAACAATCACTTGGCCATAGAAGCTCTTGATATCATGCCGTAAATAATACTCCAAAAACTTAGGGTCTATTTGATTGTGTTTTGTTTTGTTTTTTCTGTTTTTCGAAACTGTTTTGTGTAGAAATTTTTAAGAATTAACGAAAAAATTGTTGGATAACATTGTTTTGAAGACTGATTTAAAGCAAAAAAGTACCATGTGGCTGTTCATGAAATCTACAAACTCCTTCAAGCTAATCTTTTTTTTTGGTTCTAAAAGAATATATGGTTGACAATTCTGCAAGTGTGAGCATGTCATATATTGTAAAGCAGATGCCGGGAACTACTAGGCATGGCTACCTATGTTTTATTTTGGTTAGCCCATAAAAGATTTGTGTAGTGATGAACTAATAGCAGTTGGATCTTACTCATACTTAAGAAAATGGATGTCACCTTGGGAGTTAAAAGCCAGCATGTGGAGTACTCTCTGTTTCTATTTGATAACATAGGTTTGTAAATAACTATAACTGTAGTGTTTGATGTTCCTAAGTCTGATTTTATCCAGGTCCTATTTCTTTTCTTAATCTCTTGGACTCAACTTCTCTCTAGCAGACACTGGGAGAAATGCTTGGTTTTTATTCTTATTGTCGCAGTTGCTGCTATTTAGTCATTTCATTTTTTACTGGGATTTTTCCCCCAGCATGAATCTGGTTTCCTCTTTATGTTTGACAGCACCTCAATGGTTGACCTTAGAAAAAGAAAGAAAGGAAGAATCAATGGGAGAGGCAGTACAATAGGTGACCTTGTTTGCTGCCTGCAGAGTGTTGCAGACTGATGGATCCCAAAACAGAAACTGATGGTATTGATAGAAATCAATTAAATTGCAGAAAAGTAATAAAAACCTAGCCTTGAGAGCTTCCCTATTTTCTCTCCTAATTCCCCAAATTACAAATCACAATCAACATAAAAAAACCCACCATAAACATCAATATATAACTAATTCTTAACTAATGAGCTTGGATACTTTCTTAAAGGCCCATCACAGACACGTTAATACTAGAAGTTCTTTGAATTTGTCACCCGAGCTTAACTTAAGATTGTTGAGGTAGGTAGAATTTTGGATTGAGGTCCTGGATTCAATTCTTGTTATAAACCTCCCAATGTATATCTAAGAAACTCCCGTTGTGCATGTTGCTTGCACAATAGCTTTCCAGCACTATGCTTGTCAACAAGCTAAATTAAGGTGTGTTAGTCCGTATTTGGCTCTACTCTCTAATTTCTATAGTGGACATCATAAAAGGATATCACTGCCTTGGCAGATGGCTTCTCTGAGGAAAATATTCACAATGCCATGGGAGTACCAAGTATATGGCAAAAAATAGTCTATTTACAATATCTTTACTTTTATGGTTATTTCTATCCAAATCTCATTTGTTTTCCTATTTTTGATAAGAGAATAGATACTCCCGTAGCATTGAAAATGTGCTCCTCTGAAAGGTGTCCGTTTGGTTTTGAAAAAATTAGTGGGGGCATCGGTGTCACTGTATCTATCTTCTTTCGAAGAGTGTACTCAAGTTCAAGAGTCTAATCAACCTAAAGTGTAGCCTACTGAAGCATAGTGAGTAGACTCCTGTACTGCTGAATAGCTTGTGAAATGGTCTTGAGTAGCTTAAGGTTAACATCTAGAGCAATATTAGGAAGGATTTCTTAAATTGTTTCTTTGGAACCCTGATCTTCATTAGGAATAACTTCTTTTACAAGATCATGAGCAGATTCTGAAGGGGTGAAGAAGATCAAGAAAGATCAAAGGAAGATATAGAAAGAGATGCTTAATGGACTTAGGAAATCCACACTACTCTGGTTGAGTTTATAGACCATTTCCTCATGTTTGAAGAATGGCTACAGAATAAGCATGAGAATGAACTAGTTTCTGATTTAATCTGAAGATTATATTTCCCTTATCCTGCCAGAAGAAATTCTATAACCATCCCTCTCAAATTTATATTCCGTGAATCTTATCAAGGATGTTCTTAACCTACTACTTATCCATTTTTATTTCTTTTTCATCAGGGAGTAGATAGACATCCTATTTTGAAAATATTGTAAGTTATTGTATGGTATGAAACCATCCATGTCAACAAATTAGTATTTTGGTGCTTTTGAAAGGGTAGCGTATGAATTTCTTTTGATAAATTGTTAAGTAATTAGTCCTTAAGTTAACCGAGAATCTGCACCAGAAAAACTTACCTTACTCATCAATAAAAGTATTTAAAACACTTGAAACTTTATGTTATGATGCATATGTAAGGTATGGACTTGGAATCCCACATAACTTTATGTTATGATGCATATGTAAAGTATGGATTTGGAATCCCACATCGAAAATATAAGGTTCAGGTGTGGGGTTTATATGGACTTTGAACTTTTTTTTATTTATAAGCTACTTTTTGGGGTGAAAAAAATCACCCTTTGATAAGAAGAGCCTTGAGAAGTACTTTAAAAAAGCTTAGGAGTTCTCACCAGTAGATGAACTTCATTTGAACATATCACTTTACATGATTTGGTCAGGTTAGTCACTTTCCAAAGCTTGTATACGGATCGCTGACTTTCATGAGTGAGGATAAAGTTATCTGAAATGTTTTAAAGGCCCTTACATTGTGGAAATTCAGTTTTTATGAACTGTGTTTTAAAACGAAAAATAAAATAAAAAAGTAATACGGAAATCGATGTATGTGTAGGAGAGAAAAACACTCTCCTATAACATAAAAGTATATTTTCCTTCAACTTATTCTTCATGAAATCATTTTTTGATAACTGCATGTGAAAAGATTACGAACTTGTTTTATCTTTACAAAAATTATTTTAAATGAGTTTCGTAACTTTAGTCTTAGCACAATTTGTTTTTCCGTTACTAAACAAGTTGAGTAGACTCTTAAAGTGAATTTAGTCCATGTCCTTTGTGCTGCTGACACTGAAATTACTCAATTCCAAATATTCATATTTGAGAAAATAAGTGAATCAGATTTTATTGTGCAGAAACAATTAGAATTTTCAAAGCACCATCCATCTTCCATTTTTTTTTTTTGGTAAACACATCCATCTTCCATTCTTTACGTAGAAGAAGTCTCGCATTTGGTACCAATTAGGTAGTGTTTTGTTGGGGAGAAATTTTTTTAAAGTGGGTAGTTGTCTTTACTAGGAAAGACGTTGAAAGTTAGTTTAGTAGAAAAGTGTAAAAAAAGTTATTTGGTAGCGCAAAATATTACTAGAAAAATTGGGTTAAATATCTTGATGTGTGTTTGGTTAAAAATAAAATTGTGATGGGAAACATAATGCAAAAGACGAAATTAACCTTCTTATAAAATTATGCATTTTTACTCATGTATTCTCGATTCTTT
Organism: Gastrolobium bilobum; assembly: GCF_033153095.1. Classification (NCBI taxonomy): domain Eukaryota; kingdom Viridiplantae; phylum Streptophyta; class Magnoliopsida; order Fabales; family Fabaceae; genus Gastrolobium; species Gastrolobium bilobum. The sequence goes on along the minus strand of NW_026897526.1, from coordinate 10,439 downwards.
TTTCTTGGACATGTGCATTGAGGTCTCCATCCTGATGTGTGGATGATGAGGACCTACATTTCTATTCACATAGTAGATAATCACTGCTTCTTCTGGAAACTTTTTCTTCACCAAATTTATATTTTCGAAGTTCAGAAAGTATTATATAATAAAAAGAAAATAAGTGGATGATGGCAAAATAGTATATCAGAAGATCAGATTTTTACAATTCAATAAAATATCCCATGTGATACAAACATAAATTTCAATTGGAGCTGCTGCTAATCAAACCAAAAAATTGTACTGGCCCAATCAATCATATTAAAAGAAACAACTAAACCCAAACATATTCATCGGATAAGAATCTGTTGCCCTGTTGATGAAAGAACCCAAACAGTAGGATTTTTATGAGCAGCAAGAGATACAAAAGAAAATTTGAAAAGAAAATAAGCCAAAAATAAGATGACAGAAATAATAAAGTGTTTTGGATTTCCTCTCAGCAGTTTCGAATCCACCCAAAAAAAGTTGGTATTATAACCTGTTTCAAAAACAAAAAAAGTTGGTATTATAAACTGTTTCATTTGCAACCTATACCTGATTCCATTCATCTATACTTTTAACAGAACACAAAGCTTAGCTCCTCGTTTCTTTTCGTCGTGGTTTAACAGGGAGAGGGGTATATTTGTCAACCCATTCTCCACCTTTTTCACTTATCCAATACCCTAAACGAATACTATATGTTGAAACGGCTTCTTCAACAGTGTGAAAATCCAATTTTTACACTTCTTGGATTGCAGGGGAAAACAGTTTGATGGGGAAATTTTGCAAAAAGCTTCAACCAAACGTGGTTGGGTCAGATTCCCACATGCACTTACCAACCAAAATTTTAACTTCTCCCCAACCAAACACTACCTAAGGGGAATCCATATTTCAAGACTAATTATTAAATGCAGCCTTATATTTATATATTTATAAAGAAACTTTTTTAAATTTGGACTCGTGATAATTCAATCACAAAGGAATGGAACAATATTATCATTGTTTTAGATTCGTCCTCTTCATAACGCTTGATATATATATATATGGAAAAATGTGTATCATTTTAAAAGACACAAAGTTGTGTCATTTTAAATGAGAAAAAGATAAATCATGGGAGAGAGTGGAGGGAAATTTTTTTTAAAAGTGTGGATCTCACCTCTTTGTGAGAGTGAAAGGACACAAGGTGTGTCATTTAAAATGACACTTTTTTTTTTCCATATATATATATATATATATATAGATAGATAGATAGATTATTCTACCTACTCTTATTCTACCTATCGTTGTCTACTCCTTTCACATCGTTAGATTACAATCTTATCCAACGGTGGATATTTGCGGAATAAAATAAATTTTTTTCTCTTTCTTTCTCCTCATTTCCTCCCACACCCTTCTCTCTGTCGAAGACCAAGATAGAAAATTTTGTGAACGAAAAACACATACTCGATTAAAGAAGGAATGAAAAACACATATTATCAATGATCATCATTTGAAAAAAATCACTTCCTAAAAAATCTCACTGTCCGTAACTCTATCTCTATGCTTGCGATTTATATTGTAAGAGAAAAGTCCACGAATATCCACAGTCTACGAATGTCTACCAGGGGCGGACCTACATGGGGGGCTAGGGGGTGCCCCCGTCCTGCTCTAAAATATGAAAATATGTTCTACTATATGATATGCAACATGGTCTATAAAAACAAAAGTTTGAAGTGCTTATAAAAAGTGAAAGACAAGCGATGCTATTCATAAAAAAAGTGTTCCACCCGTTCATTGCACTCAATTAGAGATAACTATTATTTATCAGATTCAACCTGCCGGCATATATGACAGGTTTTGTTCTTGGTCCGCTACCCTCCCCACCCAATCAATGTGGAAAACTTGTTTTTCCGTTGTATACAAAGAAGAGTTAAGTTAGTAACGCACATTCATTTTACCTATCAAATTTGTCTAGAATTTGATTTTATATTGATTGATTATCTATTTTTTTTTTATAATCATTAAAAATATTGTACAGATTATCATGTCAGAACTCAAGAGAAGAGTATTTAAGTTTTGACTTTGTTGGTAAAGAAAAAGGTCAGCAATAAATATCAATTATTAGTTGGGACTAAATGCAAAAGATAAATAACACATTAATTAATTTACTGTGTCTTCTGCTAAATAACAGCTAAGTGAGAAAATAAGATTATGAAGAAATCAAAGAAAATGCAATTATAATACCAGAAGGCATGAAGGTAAACAATAAAAAATTGATCTTACAAACAAAATATAGGGTCTTAAGACTAGTTCCTCATTGAAATAGAGGGTGTATTGGACCATTGTCACCGGAAGCAAAAATTTGACATTCCAACCAAAAAATTGGCAAAAAATTATGTAATTTTATTAGGTTCTTCTTAACAAGTATTTTTTTATTCTTAGTGTGATCATCCAACCAAAACTGGCATTGTATTTTTATAATAATAATAATATAAATTTTTGCCCCCCGTCATCTAATTTCCTGGGTCTGCCACTGATGTCTACGAATATGGGTTTTCAAATCAAGATCATACACAGCTGTTCATATTGATTAAAACCATATTTTATTTGAAAAGTAATGTCTACGAATATCCGCAATCTGATTTCAAATGATAGTCATCAATGATATGTTTTTCGTTTTTTCTTTGATCGCAGTATGCATTTTTTCATTTTGGAGAAATAGATTTAGAGAGAAAGGATGTGGGAGGAAATAAGGAGAAAAAAAGGAAAAAAAAATTATTTTATTCCTCATATATCCACCGTTTGATGAGATGGTAATCTAACGGTGTGAAAGGAGTAGGAAAAAGTAGACAGAATAAGAGTAGGTAGAATAACCTATCCCTATATATATATATATATATATATATATATATATATATATATATATATATATATATATGTGCATAAGAATACATGTCTCATCTTTCAATGTTACTTTGAAGTTCTAACATCAAATTAAGGTGGTTTTGAAGGTATATCATCAGAAACGCGAAAGCGCATCGTACCGATGCGATGAGGAATGAAGAACACTGCTTTGATTACCTGGGGTGAAGTAGCGAGCGTGACAAATTCTCACGTTCAGTTCTCCTTCTCAAGCCTCACGATCTGCAGTAACGCACCACGAACGGTCGCAAAATCCTCTCTACGGTTGATCTTCCAGGCTATAACTCAAGGGGATCAGGTGATCGTGTGGGCAACCGTTCAGATGATGAACGTCTGCCTCTTAGGTGTGTTTCTGATGTCTGCAACCCTCTGAGGCACAAGGGAGAAAAGTGTGTATATACCCTGCCCAATCCAAAACTAACCCTAAGCTTCATGGGTTAAAATTGAACTTTGGGCTCACTCTCACTTAAGCCATTGGGCTTAAGTGAAAAGAGCATACAAAACCCAACAATCTCCCACTTGCTCTTTTGGACACAAACTTGAGTTCATAAACCCAAGACAATGTAGCCCATAAGCCATTATCATCTGATTATACAACCCATCCCTTGTCTCAAGCTAGCCTGGGGATCTACCATCTGTCACTCATCAAGGCTCCTGATAATCTTTGAAAGATTATCTAATTCGACGCTACTCCACTAAAAGCCCGAATGTGAACTCCAAGATTAATGACCTTTATAACATGAATATGCATTGCCCCTTGGTAGAATGTCTATAATTGATTGACAAGTTTTCTGTAACTCAATCAATTATTTATTCCCTTGACTATGATAATTTCTCTAATGGATTACATGCACTGGCCAGTATCTTTAATATCCAAATACCGAAACATATCAAGGGGACATATCCTACAAATTTCATGTTGTTTATATCATAAATACCGATAATCAAATAATCTCACTCCCAAAATACCGAGTTATTGGCCGTAAAAGATCAAACCTCACCCGTTGGTAATCAAAGAATGAAAACTATTTGATTACCTATTTATAATAAATTCAGGATTAAGAGTAATTACATAACTATAGTTAACTGGAGATTTGATACCTTATGGCAGAAAAACAACCTTAATCAAATCTCTCCTTGATCCTTTCAATGTTAATGTTAATTCACACCAATATTTTACAATGATTCGGACAAAATCATTTCATAAAATATTGCAGCCTGAATAAAGTGTCCAACTTTATTTAACGGCTGTGACTCCATTCATCAATTGTGAGAACCTATGATCACGTCCTCCATGAACGTATCCATATGATCATATACTCCACAATTTGATCCGGACCTTTATGTCTGTAAATAGTGCGCAAAATAAATAAATAAAACCTTATTTATGAAATTCAGAAAATTATTTTATTGTTTCATCGTCTTACTCCAAGAGCACAATGAAACCAATAACTCCCACTTGCTTAATGCAAGTCTGGGATCCTCCTAAGACCAAAAGAAGTAACATGCCTCTCGAACACAAGTTCAGGCAAACTCTTAGTAACTGGGTCTGCAAGATCCACCTCTAATGCTATCTGAGTTTAGTGAAAAACTCATAGCTCGAGGTTGATTTTCTTGAGTCAATATCCACTTGAAATAACTGAATTTTTGAAAACTCAGCTTTTCAAGACTCCCACTAGAATATACCAAAATATAATTTTTTGTTCTCCAAAGATACTTGAGTACATGCTTAACAATAATCTAGTATTCCTCTAGGTTCAAAATGGTACTATCTCACTACTCCCACTGCGTGACAGATGTCTGGTTTAACGCCCAACATGATATGCATGAGTCTACCATTGCTAAAGCATAAGATATCTTGCTCATGCATTCTTCCTTCTTAGAAGTCTTTGGTTACTCCTTAGGAAGATGAATTCCACATCTGAGAATTATAATTCTTCTCGAAGAATTCTCATGTTGGATTTTGGCAAGAGTTTTGTCAATGTAAGTAGCCTGAGGTGATGCCAACAACTTATTCTTCCGGCCTCATAAGAGTTTTATACCAAGAATATAATTGGCTTCCCCAGCACTTCCATAGCAAAACACTAACTTAGCCAACTCTTTATGCTTGATATTACCTCCACATTGTTTCCAATAAGGAGCATATCATCTACATAAAGTACCAGAAAAACTATTGTCTTCCGTTGGATCCTTTACATACAAATACACATCATTCATCAAGGTTCTCTCAAAATCAAAATTTTGATAACCTGATCAAAACTGATGTTTTAAGACCTGGATGCTTGCTTAAGTCTATGAAATAGACTTTCAAAACTTGCATACCGTGTGTTCCTACCTATTTGCTATAAACCCTTTTGGTTGATGTATGTAGATATTCTGACATCCAACTCCCAAAATGAAATCTCATAATTGAGACTTATAGCAACTAAGATAATCTGGATAGACTCAAGCATGGCGTCTGGCAAAAATTGCCTCCAAGCTAGCTTTGAAGGTTTTCACCTTCCTGTCCATCCTCTCTTTGTCTTTTATGTCCACATGCACCTTGTGGGTTTTACCCCTCTTGGTGTTTTTACTAGGACTGAACGGAGTTGAAATACAAGTATGTTATCTCATTGTTCATAGCTTGAGCAACAGTTGATCAACAACATCTTCTAGTGCATTATCGTAACTAGTAGGATCAATGTCACTCAACAAGAGACAACTTGAGAGTTAACAAGGTTCTCTCCCACTACGAATGTACTGCACTAGACCTTGTGTATTTATAGGTAAAACAAAGAGTGGGTCAAATGATGGATCTTTAATTTCTTGAGGATCCGCTTATCCTTGATATTGTTCCTTTACATGTGATACTAATATTTCTACTAGTTTTACTTATATATTATCATGTTGAATTTTCAATCATGGTCTTCTTGTTTGTTCACTTAGAGATATATCTATCCCCTCTTGAACAATCAAGGGAACAGTGAATGAAGCTTCTAGAGATTCTGGAAATTCTTGAGCTGAGGTAAATCTCATCAAGAATAACCTAACTTAAGAGCTTATAATTTCTCATCTAGTCCTCCTTTAAGAAAATCATGTGAGTGCTCACTTAGATTATCTTGTCCTTAAGACTAAATAAGAAATCATCCTTAGTTCTCTTAGGGTAGCCAAAAGATATGCACTCTTCCATACAAGATTCCATCTTATTTGACTGCTGTTGTAGGACGTGTGCCGTAGCACTCTAAATTCGAATATGGTTTGATCTGGGCTTGCACCCTTTCCATAATTCTTTAGGTGTCTTTACAACAAACTTTGACGAAATCAAGTTAAGAAGGTACATTTCCTTCTCTTAGGCATCTCCCTTGAACAACATTGACAAAAATGAATAACTGAACATGATCTTCACCAAGTCTAGAAATGTTTGATTTTCGCATACTGCAACTTCATTCAACTAACGCGTTCTTAGAGTTGACAGTTACGAAAACTATCCCCTCTTAAATCAGGTAATACCTGAACTTACCATACAGGTAGCCAACACTTTAGTCAGACCAAAGTGTTTTTGATTTGAACACCTACATGCTTTTCTGCCTCAAACTATATCTCTTGGAAATTTCCAAAAGCTTTAGACTTATGGCGCACTTGGTTCATCTGTCCAAATCCAGAGTAAACATTCATATAATGAAGTACTCATCACCTCTTCTGGTCTGAACGCTAATTGGTTCACATACATTAGTATGTACCAGTTCCCGTTGAATAGTTGCGTAAATATTTTTGGCCCCTTGTAGGATTGCTTGGCCATTTTACCTTCCAAAATAAGGCTAACATGTAGCTTTTAGTTAAAAGATTCTTGAACTTTCAGTTCCCTCTTTTAACTAAAACATGTTTCCTACTTTGAGGTAATGTGACTCAATCACAAAGGCCGAAGTTATGTTTCATTTGAAACTTTTATTTCTTTGGTGAATGTTCTTGTTCATCACCTTTTCCATTCAACATAACAAATTTAAGAGGGTATAGGACATAGGTAATAAAGACTATTTAAACAATGTACTAGAACAAAACAAGACGAAGATGAACTTCGAAATGTAACTGAGGAATCAATTGCATTGTCAAACCATGTTTTAACCAAAACAACTAACAAAAATTGAATTCCTCTTGAAATCTGGAACAAATAAACAGTCACCCAAAATCATAGTCTTATAAATAACTTGTCCTACTGCAAATGCAGACACAAGTTCTCATTTTCAAGCTTAAAAGATCTATGTCCATTACTGACAGGTATGCCATGTTTGAACTATTACAAAGAGTAACAAACATAATCAGTGATTCCTGAATCAATAATTCATTCACTGATCAGGCCTTGATATGCCCATGTATGGTTCTTTTCATCACCTCTGGGCAATTTTTATTTCAGTATCCCTTCAGTCTGCACTTGAAGAACTTGCCTTGCGGCTTCTTCATAGCAACTGGTTTGACAACTGATAACCAAGTCATTTTGTTCTTGTTACCACCCTTGGGTTTCCCTTTGGATTTAACAAGACTCTTAGCAAAACCTGCACCGACTGCATTCTGTCTAGCAGAGCTGCTAGACGCAGCAAACATGTCATTAAGAGCCTGAAGCATTTCTACTCCACTCTTAATCATATACACTTGCTTCTGCAAGTATTTGGAAAGACTGACAATAATATAGCAGCGAACTACCATATCTGTCTTTTCCCAATATGAGAAATGCATCTTAGTTTCCTTAGACGCATCCTCTGCAGGTTGCTATGGCCCTCGCATTGTCAGGACAAATTTTAGCTTCCATGTTTTAGAACAATATCAAAAATTTGTTTTTCACTTATTCATAGTTGGTACCATCGAGAGGTTTTCGACTCAAAATCATTTCTAAGATATTTTCTGAAAAACATATAAAGCACACAATTACAAACAAATAATGCAATAAACAAATGAAGTGCAAGTAGATTCTCATAACTACTCTTGTTTATTGTTAACAATCCTTCAGTTTATCTTTACAAGGCTTACGATGGGCAAGTCACTTGTAAAAACCAAAATTGTTATTTGGGCCTTCAGTGCCATTGTCAGAGCCTCGATGGGAGGGTTAACAATTTTACCAAAGTTGAATGTAATTAACCATTGTTTAATTTCAAAATTATCCTTAGTGTCTAAGCATTGTCGACGATGGGTCTTACAATACTTTACTAAAATTTTGAAATTATTAAGATTTAATCTAGTGAAATTTGATTACCCTTATCCGATGGGGCTTCAGCGATAACCATTTCACTAATAAACCCACAAATGGAGCCCACAGGTTTTAAAATTAATTAATTTTTAAAACCTTCACCCATTCAACATTTTTTGTTTGAGAAATTTTATAAGCCCTGTCGAATTCATTGTTTAATTTTAAAATTATCTTTAATAACTTAGTATTATCGACGATGGGCCGTACAATACTTTATTAAAATTTTGAAATTATTAAGGCCCAATAAAATCCAATCATGCTTATCCGTTGGGGCCTCACATGATTAATTTATTGATAGGCCCACAATGCGCCTGGAGGTTAAATTAATTTCTTAATTTAAATCTCCTCCCATAATTGTTTAGGTCCAATCTAATAAAACCCAATCATGCTTATTCGATGGGACTTCACATGATTATTTTATTAATGGTCCTTATAATGCGCTTGAAGGTTAAATTAATTTCTTAATTTAAATCTCCTTCCATTCAACATAAGCAATATTTTCCAATTTCCAAGAATTATTTAATTGAGAGTATCCTTTGTTTGATTTCAAAAACTATGTAAGCAAGAGCGCCGATGAACATGCATCACTTAGCTTATCTGAATTTTGAAATCATTAAGGTCCTAAAATCCGGTCATGATAGGCAGCGTGTGCTTCACACAATCATGATACATGATTTTGGTATGCAGCGTGTGTTTAACACATGACCATTTTAGTAGACTCACAAATTACTCGCAAAATAAAAGAATTCTCTTAGGAAATTTTCTTACTAATTGTCTTGATTTTAAACTCCAAAAATAATCAATTTGATTATTCTAGATTTTACCGAAATCATAATAATTAAATTAATTTTCGAAATTAATATAACCATTAATCTAGATTTTGTTTCCAAAATCATAATAATCATAATTTTATTTTACCGGAATATTTAAAATCAAAAACTACGTGCATAAACTATCATACTAGTCGGTAATGACATAATAGTAAATATGCACGTATTACATGTGATCATGCAGCAATATGGCACCTTCCTATCCTATATGACATGTTATCGCAAATATCATGTTAATTGCACATATAATTCATATCATTCAATAAAAGCATTAAATAATAAATCATAATTACTTTAATCCATGGCCTTCCTATTTTAAAGAAAATATAAAAATAAAAATAAAAATAAAATATTACAACTTTGGAATTCAACTTTCGCCTAGCCCATAGTATCTGTCTCAAGTCCCTTGAGGGTTTCCATTGGCCAAAAAGCCCAAAGACCCAATCCTTTGGCGAGAAACCCTAGGACGCGAAAGAGGAACCCTAGCCGTCAGGTCTGCCGCGCCATCACCCGAAGTCAACTCAGGCCTAAACTCAAGGGGAAGGGCCGCCACATAGAAACGAGTGCACCGCCGCCGGAAACACCCAAAAAGGTGGCGTACGCTCCCACACTCTCTCTTTCTTTGCCGAAGAGTGGCGGCCACTCGTAGCCGCTTGTGGCGGTGCGTGGAAGCGCGTGTAATCTCATATGGTGGCTATCCATCCACCGTTGCGTTCGTCTTTCCGTCCTATTTCCAACCATATAAAGATCGCCCCATTCTGAGATCGGGAAGTCCTCGAAAAGTCTCTGACAGTGCTGGCTGCGCATCTTCCTCGTGGTTTCTCGATCTTGAACTTTTACAAAATATTGGAAAAATACATAAAAATTCCGAAAATAAATAAAAACAGCAAGGAGGAAACCTAATCATATGGGATTAGCCTCCTTGTTACAAATCGAAAAATATACGAGAGACCCTAACCATGGATTAAAGCATATGATTCCCTTTCACGAACAGCTCACCTGAAGCTGGACTGTGGCAGATCTTCCAAACTATCTCTCGAGGAGGAAGAGGAATTGTGTGGGCACTGATTAGATTCTGAGCTTGCCTCTTTCTCACAAAAAAGACCTTGGAGGCTGATGACTTAAGAGGTACTATTTATATGGGTTCCAAGAAACCCTAGCTCATTGGGCTCTAGGTTCCTTGGGCTCTTCTCATACTAATAACCCATTTGGGCTTTAGTAAAAGAGCAAACCCAACAAGAAGATCTTCTCCATCGAAGCACAAAAAAACCTAAAGGCCCTGCTATGGAAGATCAACCTATGGATGATCACATGGCAGAGGAGGATATCCAGGTGAATGTGACTAGCAACAGGGGAAAAAAGAAGGAAGAGTCAGGTGATTCATCTAACAGGAAGTTGGTGTCATATAAAGATTCTCTTCTTGGTTTTAATGGAGGACCCCATGTTGCTGATAGCGATGAGGAAGATTGGAG